>NW_020620159.1:1027991-1106448 GCF_003573695.1 Papaver somniferum
GACTTCCTTGAGTCAATGCATCCAAAATGCAAGCTTTTTTCGACTCTCAAGCCTCTAGACATGTAATTTATGCAGGAAATATTTTTTCTGAAAATTTTCTATCAAAGCGGAGTCTTTCTGTTTCCTGATTTGGTCTTGATCATAGAGTTCCGACATCTAACGAAGCCTGCGGATTTCCTTGAGTCATTTGTGTTTATGGTATTTTATTCAAATTTTTCAAAGATTATCTAGCTTAAAGAAGATCCCATAATCGTTGAGAAGTTATTAACGGTTGCAAACCTTATCTCCTTCTTTCCGTGTTTTATTATAGGTAATCTATGACCTTTTTAAAAGATTGTAAGTTTATTATTAGAAGGGATATTTTGAGTTTGGTGCCTATAAAATGGTACACTTTCGCGTTTGGTGCCTAATTTGTCAATATCTGAGTTTGGTGCCAAGTCAACAAATTGGCGTTGATTGACCGTGTTGACCATCCAATTTAGAGTTAAAAATGTGAAATGTCTAATAAAATTCTAACCTCCGTTTTATTCACTAAGTGCGCCCTATCTTCTACATACTCCATGTTTGAGAAATGAGAGTTGTTGATTTTCATTCACGAGGTTTTAGGTTCCACTCTTAATACCATTGCTATCTTCTTTCATTGCTAATCTCAAATCATACACTGAGCTACTGTTATTTTCTCATATGACCACCTGTTTACACAAAATTAAATCCAAAGTATAAGCATAGCTCCCTTCATTGTTTACCGGTAAATCATCCAAAATCTATCTCTCATGTAAACCCCAATAATCGTTTCCTTAAACCTTCAAACTAACCATTATTGTATTGAACAAATGAATCCATGTAAATTACCCTATTCATTTTTCAAATTAATCATTATTGTATTAATTAAATTTGTTTCCATTTTATGTAAATCCATAGTTATCATGGCAGTCAGATAAGTCAGCCTTATTTCTCCGGAACGCTCGTAACGTGTTTGGAAAATGATCTAGAGAGATTTATTACAAAAGTTGATTGGGACCCACACCAAACTCAAATTCCGACAAACTTAGGTACCAAAGGAAAAGGTGTGCCATTTTATAGGCACCAAACCTAAAATAACCCTTATTATAAATATTGTCTACTTATATAACTCTCTTTGTCCCCCAAGGGTTTGTGTAATCTCTTTTTCGACTATTTTGTTCATAACTTCTTCATACGAAGTGGGAATGACCTCATTCTCTTTCTGTTACCTCTGTCTTTCAGTTCCCCACAGTATACAGGAAAATTTTTAGGATTTGGACGCTTAGGAATTGGTGTTTCATCCTTATTTTCAATGTAAAGGATGACTTCCCTCTTTATGTTTGGAATCAACATACGTAGAAATGCAATTTGGATAACATGTAGAGCCTTTAAATGTATTATTTTTTACCGCAATCATTTTTTAGAAAATTTTATAATAAAAATGAGTTTATCTAGTTTATAGTTTGGTTTTAAAAAAAAGGATTTCGACTTCTAACGAAGTCACAGGACAAAATGCAATCTTTTTTCGACTCTCAAGCCTCTAGACATGTAATTTATGCAGGAAATATTTTTTCTGAAAATTTTCTATCAAAGGGGAGTCTTTCTGTTTCCTGATTTGGTCTTGATCATGGATTTCCGACATCTAACGAAGCCTGCGGATTTCCTTGAGTCATTTGTGTTTATGGTATTTTATTCAAATTTTTCAATGATTATCTAGCTTAAAGAAGATCCCATAATCGTTGAGAAGTTATTAACGGTTGCAAACCTTATCTCCTTCTTTCCGTGTTTTATTATAGGTAATCTATGACCTTTTTAAAAGATTGTAAGTTTATTATTAGAAGGGATATTTTGAGTTTGGTGCCTATAAAATGGTACACTTTCGCGTTTGGTGCCTAACTTTGTCAATATCTGAGTTTGGTGCCAAGTAAACAAATTGGCGTTGATTGACCGTGTTGACCATCCAATTTAGAGTTAAAAATGTGAAATGTCTAATAAAATTCTAACCTCCGTTTTATTCACTAAGTGCGCCCTATCTTCTACATACTCCATGTTTGAGAAATGAGAGTTGTTGATTTTAATTCACGAGGTTTTAGGTTCCACTCTTAATACCATTGCTATCTTCTTTCATTGCTAATCTCAAATCATACACTGAGCTACTGTTATTTTCTCATATGACCACCTGTTTACACAAAATTAAATCCAAAGTATAAGCATAGCTCCCTTCATTGTTTACCGGTAAATCATCCAAAATCTATCTCTCATGTAAACCCCAATAATCGTTTCCTTAAACCTTCAAACTAACCATTATTGTATTGAACAAATGAATCCATGTAAATGACCCTATTCATTTTTCAAATTAATCATTATTGTATTAATTAAATTTGTTTCCATTTTATGTAAATCCATAGTTATCATGGCAGTCAGATAAGTCAGCCTTATTTCTCCGGAACGCTCGTAACGTGTTTGGAAAATGATCTAGAGAGATTTATTACAAAAGTTGATTGGGACCCACACCAAACTCAAATTCCGACAAACTTAGGTACCAAAGGAAAAGGTGTGCCATTTTATAGGCACCAAACCTAAAATAACCCTTATTATAAATATTTTCTACTTATATAACTCTCTTTGTCCCCCAAGGGTTTGTGTAATCTCTTTTTCGACTATTTTGTTCATAACTTCTTCATACGAAGTGGGAATGACCTCATTCTCTTTCTGTTACCTCTTCTTTCAGTTCCCCACAGTATACAGGAAAATTTTTAGGATTTGGACGCTTAGGAATTTGTGTTTCATCCTTATTTTCAATGTAAAGGATGACTTCCCTCTTTATGTTTGGAATCAACATACGTAGAAATGCAATTTGGATAACATGTAGAGCCTTTAAATGTATTATTTTTTACCGCAATAATTTTTTAGAAAATTTTATAATAAAAATGAGTTTATCTAGTTTATATTTTGGTTTTAAAAAAAGGATTTCGACTTCTAACGAAGTCACAGGACTTCCTTGAGTCAATGCATCCAAAATGCAAGCTTTTTTCGACTCTCAAGCCTCTAGACATGTAATTTATGCAGGAAATATTTTTTCTGAAAATTTTCTATCAAAGCGGAGTCTTTCTGTTTCCTGATTTGGTCTTGATCATAGAGTTCCGACATCTAACGAAGCCTGCGGATTTCCTTGAGTCATTTGTGTTTATGGTATTTTATTCAAATTTTTCAAAGATTATCTAGCTTAAAGAAGATCCCATAATCGTTGAGAAGTTATTAACGGTTGCAAACCTTATCTCCTTCTTTCCGTGTTTTATTATAGGTAATCTATGACCTTTTTAAAAGATTGTAAGTTTATTATTAGAAGGGATATTTTGAGTTTGGTGCCTATAAAATGGTACACTTTCGCGTTTGGTGCCTAACTTTGTCAATATCTGAGTTGGGTGCCAAGTCAACAAATTGGCGTTGATTGACCGTGTTGACCATCCAATTTAGAGTTAAAAATGTGAAATGTCTAATAAAATACTAACCTCCGTTTTATTCACTAAGTGCGCCCTATCTTCTACATACTCCATGTTTGAGAAATGAGAGTTGTTGATTTTCATTCACGAGGTTTTAGGTTCCACTCTTAATACCATTGCTATCTTCTTTCATTGCTAATCTCAAATCATACACTGAGCTACTGTTATTTTCTCATATGACCACCTATTTACACAAAATTAAATCCAAAGTATAAGCATAGCTCCCTTCATTGTTTACCGGTAAATCATCCAAAATCTATCTCTCATGTAAACCCCAATAATCGTTTCCTTAAACCTTCAAACTAACCATTATTGTATTGAACAAATGAATCCATGTAAATGACCCTATTCATTTTTCAAATTAATCATTATTGTATTAATTAAATTTGTTTCCATTTTATGTAAATCCATAGTTATCATGGCAGTCAGATAAGTCAGCCTTATTTTTCCGGAACGCTCGTAACGTGTTTGGAAAATGATCTAGAGAGATTTATTACAAAAGTTGATTGGGACCCACACCAAACTCAAATTCCGACAAAGTTAGGTACCAAAGGTAAAGGTGTGCCATTTTATAGGCACCAAACCTAAAATAACCCTTATTATAAATATTGTCTACTTATATAACTCTCTTTGTCCCCCAAGGGTTTGTGTAATCTCTTTTTCGACTATTTTGTTCATAACTTCTTCATACGAAGTGGGAATGACCTCATTCTCTTTCTGTTACCTCTGTCTTTCAGTTCCCCACAGTATATTGGAAAATTTTTAGGATTTGGACGCTTAGGAATTGGTGTTTCATCCTTATTTTCAATGTAAAGGATGACTTCCCTCTTTATGTTTGGAATCAACATACGTAGAAATGCAATTTGGATAACATGTAGAGCCTTTAAATGTATTATTTTTTACCGCAATAATTTTTTAGAAAATTTTATAATAAAAATGAGTTTATCTAGTTTATAGTTTGGTTTTAAAAAAAGGATTTCGACTTCTAACGAACTCACAGGACTTCCTTGAGTCAATGCATCCAAAATGCAAGCTTTTTTCGACTCTCAAGCCTCTAGACATGTAATTTATGCAGGAAATATTTTTTCTGAAAATTTTCTATCAAAGCGGAGTCTTTCTGTTTCCTGATTTGGTCTTGATCATAGAGTTCCGACATCTAACGAAGCCTGCGGATTTCCTTGAGTCATTTGTGTTTATGGTATTTTATTCAAATTTTTCAAAGATTATCTAGCTTAAAGAAGATCCCATAATCGTTGAGAAGTTATTAACGGTTGCAAACCTTATCTCCTTCTTTCCGTGTTTTATTATAGGTAATCTATGACCTTTTTAAAAGATTGTAAGTTTATTATTAGAAGGGATATTTTGAGTTTGGTGCCTATAAAATGGTACACTTTCGCGTTTGGTGCCTAACTATGTCAATATCTGAGTTTGGTGCCAAGTCAACAAATTGGCGTTGATTGACCGTGTTGACCATCCAATTTAGAGTTAAAAATGTGAAATGTCTAATAAAATTCTAACCTCCGTTTTATTCACTAAGTGCGCCCTATCTTCTACATACTCCATGTTTGAGAAATGAGAGTTGTTGATTTTCATTCACGAGGTTTTAGGTTCCACTCTTAATACCATTGCTATCTTCTTTCATTGCTAATCTCAAATCATACACTGAGCTACTGTTATTTTCTCATATGACCACCTGTTTACACAAAATTAAATCCAAAGTATAAGCATAGCTCCCTTCATTGTTTACCGGTAAATCATCCAAAATCTATCTCTCATGTAAACCCCAATAATCGTTTCCTTAAACCTTCAAACTAACCATTATTGTATTGAACAAATGAATCCATGTAAATGACCCTATTCATTTTTAAAATTAATCATTATTGTATTAATTAAATTTGTTTCCATTTTATGCAAATCCATAGTTATCATGGCAGTCAGATAAGTCAGCCTTATTTCTCTGGAACGCTCGTAACGTGTTTGGAAAATCTAGAGAGATTTCCCTACCGTTGTCCGTGTTAGTGAACTAGTTAAACTAAATAATGATTGTTTAAACAATTATTCACAAAGACACGTATTTATTTACAAAAGTTGGCGGGGGTCGAGCAACAAGTTGTGCTCCAACACAACTTGTGAACGGTCCACCAGTCATCCGTTAAGTCAACTGCTTGATTGGGACCTACAACAAACTCAAATTCCGACAAAGTTAGGTACCAAAGGCAAAGGTGTGCCATTTTATAGGCACCGAACCTAAAATAACCCTTATTATAAATATTGTCTACTTATATAACTCTCTTTGTCCCCCAAGGGTTTGTGTAATCTCTTTTTCGACTATTTTGTTCATAACTTCTTCATACGAAGTGGGAATGACCTCATTCTTTTTATGTTACCTCTGTCTTTCAGTTCCCCACAGTATACTGGAAAAATTTTAGGATTTGGACGCTTAGGAATTTGTGTTTCATCCTTATTTTCAATGTAAAGGATGACTTCCCTCTTTATGTTTGGAATCAACATACGTAGAAATGCAATTTGGATAACATGTAGAGCCTTTAAATGTATTATTTTTTACCGCAATCATTTTTTAGAAAATTTTATAATAAAAATGAGTTTATCTAGTTTATAGTTTGGTTTTAAAAAAAGGATTTCGACTTCTAACGAAGTCACTGGACTTCCTTGAGTCAATGCATCCAAAATGCGAGCTTTTTTCGACTCTCAAGCCTCTAGACATGTAATTTATGCAGGAAATATTTTTTCTGAAAATTTTCTATCAAAGGGGAGTCTTTCTGTTTCCTGATTTGGTCTTGATCATAGAGTTCCGACATCTAACGAAGCCTGCGGATTTCCTTGAGTCATTTGTGTTTATGGTATTTTATTCAAATTTTTCAATGATTATCTAGATTAAAGAAGATCCCATAATCGTTGAGAAGTTATTAACGGTTGCAAACCTTATCTCCTTCTTTCCGTGTTTTATTATAGGTAATTTATGACCTTTTTAAAAGATTGTAAGTTTATTATTAGAAGGGATATTTTGAGTTTGGTGCCTATAAAATGGTACACTTTCGCGTTTGGTGCCTAACTTTGTCAATATCTGAGTTTGGTGCCAAGTCAACAAATTGGCGTTGATTGACCGTGTTGACCATCCAATTTAGAGTTAAAAATGTGAAATGTCTAATAAAATTCTATCCTCCGTTTTGTTCACTAAGTGCGCCCTATCTTCTACATACTCCATGTTTGAGAAATGAGAGTTGTTGATTTTCATTCACGAGGTTTTAGGTTCCACTCTTAATACCATTGCTATCTTCTTTCATTGCTAATCTCAAATCATACACTGAGCTACTGTTATTTTCTCATATGACCACCTGTTTACACAAAATTAAATCCAAAGTATAAGCATAGCTCCCTTCATTGTTTACCGGTAAATCATCCAAAATCTATCTCTCATGTAAACCCCAATAATCGTTTCCTTAAACCTTCAAACTAACCATTATTGTATTGAACAAATGAATCCATGTAAATGACCCTATTCATTTTTCAAATTAATCATTATTGTATTAATTAAATTTGTTTCCATTTTATGTAAATCCATAGTTATCATGGCAGTCAGATAAGTCAGCCTTATTTTTCCGGAACGCTCGTAACGTGTTTGGAAAATGATCTAGAGAGATTTATTACAAAAGTTGATTGGGACCCACACCAAACTCAAATTCCGACAAAGTTAGGTACCAAAGGCAAAGGTGTGCCATTTTATAGGCACCAAACCTAAAATAACCCTTATTATAAATATTGTCTACTTATATAACTCTCTTTGTCCCCCAAGGGTTTGTGTAATCTCTTTTTCGACTATTTTGTTCATAACTTCTTCATACGAAGTGGGAATGACCTCATTCTCTTTCTGTTACCTCTTCTTTCAGTTCCCCACAGTATACAGGAAAATTTTTAGGATTTGGACGCTTAGGAATTTGTGTTTCATCCTTATTTTCAATGTAAAGGATGACTTCCCTCTTTATGTTTGGAATCAACATACGTAGAAATGCAATTTGGATAACATGTAGAGCCTTTAAATGTATTATTTTTTACCGCAATAATTTTTTAGAAAATTTTATAATAAAAATGAGTTTATCTAGTTTATAGTTTGGTTTTAAAAAAAGGATTTCGACTTCTAACGAAGTCACATGACTTCCTTGAGTCAATGCATCCAAAATGCAAGCTTTTTTCGACTCTCAAGCCTCTAGACATGTAATTTATGCAGGAAATATTTTTTCTGAAAATTTTCTATCAAAGCGGAGTCTTTCTGTTTCCTGATTTGGTCTTGATCATAGAGTTCTGACATCTAACTAAGCCTGCGGATTTCCTTGAGTCATTTGTGTTTATGGTATTTTATTCAAATTTTTCAAAGATTATCTAGCTTAAAGAAGATCCCATAATCGTTGAGAAGTTATTAACGGTTGCAAACCTTATCTCCTTCTTTCCGTGTTTTATTATAGGTAATCTATGACCTTTTTAAAAGATTGTAAGTTTATTATTAGAAGGGATATTTTGAGTTTGGTGCCTATAAAATGGTACACTTTCGCGTTTGGTGCCTAACTTTGTCAATATCTGAGTTGGGTGCCAAGTCAACAAATTGGCGTTGATTTACCGTGTTGACCATCCAATTTAGAGTTAAAAATGTGAAATGTTTAATAAAATTCTAACCTCCGTTTTATTCACTAAGTGCGCCCTATCTTCTACATACTCCATGTTTGAGAAATGAGAGTTGTTGATTTTAATTCACGAGGTTTTAGGTTCCACTCTTAATACCATTGCTATCTTCTTTCATTGCTAATCTCAAATCATACACTGAGCTACTGTTATTTCCTCATATGACCACCTGTTTACACAAAATTAAATCCAAAGTATAAGCATAGCTCCCTTCATTGTTTACCGGTAAATCATCCAAAATCTATCTCTCATGTAAACCCCAATAATCGTTTCCTTAAACCTTCAAACTAACCATTATTGTATTGAACAAATGAATCCATGTAAATGACCCTATTCATTTTTCAAATTAATCATTATTGTATTAATTAAATTTGTTTCCATTTTATGTAAATCCATAGTTATCATGGCAGTCAGATAAGTCAGCCTTATTTCTCCGGAACGCTCGTAACGTGTTTGGAAAATGATCTAGAGAGATTTATTACAAAAGTTGATTGGGACCCACACCAAACTCAAATTCCGACAAAGTTAGGTACCAAAGGCAAAGGTGTGCCATTTTATAGGCACCAAACCTAAAATAACCCTTATTATAAATATTGTCTACTTATATAACTCTCTTTGTCCCCCAAGGGTTTGTGTAATCTCTTTTTCGACTATTTTGTTCATAACTTCTTCATACGAAGTGGGAATGACCACATTCTCTTTCTGTTACCTCTGTCTTTCAGTTCCCCACAGTATACATGAAATTTTTTAGGATTTGGACGCTTAGGAATTGGTGTTTCATCCTTATTTTCAATGTAAAGGATGACTTCCCTCTTTATGTTTGGAATCAACATACGTAGAAATGCAATTTGGATAACATGTAGAGCCTTTAAATGTATTATTTTTTACCGCAATCATTTTTTAGAAAATTTTATAATAAAAATGAGTTTATCTAGTTTATAGTTTGGTTTTAAAAAAAGGATTTCGACTTCTAACGAAGTCACAGGACTTCCTTGAGTCAATGCATCCAAAATGCAAGCTTTTTTCGACTCTCAAGCCTCTAGACATGAAATTTATGCAGGAAATATTTTTTCTGAAAATTTTCTATAAAAGGGGAGTCTTTCTGTTTCCTGATTTGGTCTTGATCATAGAGTTCCGACATCTAATGAAGCCTGCGGATTTCCTTGAGTCATTTGTGTTTATGGTATTTTATTCAAATTTTTCAATGATTATCTAGCTTAAAGAAGATCCCATAATCGTTGAGAAGTTATTAACGGTTGCAAACCTTATCTCCTTCTTTCCGTGTTTTATTATAGGTAATCTATGACCTTTTTAAAAGATTGTAAGTTTATTATTAGAAGGGATATTTTGAGTTTGGTGCCTATAAAATGGTACACTTTCGCGTTTGGTGCCTAACTTTGTCAATATCTGAGTTTGGTGCCAAGTCAACAAATTGGCGTTGATTGACCGTGTTGACTATCCAATTTAGAGTTAAAAATGTGAAATGTCTAATAAAATTCTAACCTCCGTTTTATTCACTAAGTGCGCCCTATCTTCTACATACTCCATGTTTGAGAAATGAGAGTTGTTGATTTTCATTCACGAGGTTTTAGGTTCCACTCTTAATACCATTGCTATCTTCTTTCATTGCTAATTTCAAATCATACACTGAGCTACTGTTATTTTCTCATATGACCACCTGTTTACACAAAATTAAATCCAAAGTATAAGCATAGCTCCCTTCATTGTTTACCGGTAAATCATCCAAAATCTATCTCGCATGTAAACCCCAATAATCGTTTCCTTAAACCTTCAAACTAACCATTATTGTATTGAACAAATGAATCCATGTAAATGACCCTATTCATTTTTCAAATTAATCATTATTGTATTAATTAAATTTGTTTCCATTTTATGTAAATCCATAGTTATCATGGCAGTCAGATAAGTCAGCCTTATTTCTCCGGAACGCTCGTAACGTGTTTGGAAAATGATCTAGAGAGATTTATTACAAAAGTTGATTGGGACCCACACCAAACTCAAATTCCGACAAATTTAGGTACCAAAGGCAAAGGTATGCCATTTTATAGGCACCAAACCTAAAATAACCCTTATTATAAATATTGTCTACTTATATAACTCTCTTTGTCCCCCAAGGGTTTGTGTAATCTCTTTTTCGACTATTTTGTTCATAACTTCTTCATACGAAGTGGGAATGACCTCATTCTCTTTCTGTTACCTCTGTCTTTCAGTTCCCCACAGTATACTGGAAAAAGTTTAGGATTTGGACGCTTAGGAATTGGTGTTTCATCCTTATTTTCAATGTAAAGGATGACTTCCCTCTTTATGTTTGGAATCAACATACGTAGAAATGCAATTTGGATAACATGTAGAGCCTTTAAATGTATTATTTTTTACCGCAATCATTTTTTAAAAAATTTTATAATAAAAATGAGTTTATCTAGTTTATAGTTTGGTTTTAAAAAAAGGATTTCGACTTCTAACGAAGTCACTGGACTTCCTTGAGTCAATGCATCCAAAATGCAAGCTTTTTTCGACTCTCAAGCCTCTAGACATGTAATTTGTGCAGGAAATATTTTTTCTGAAAATTTTCTATTAAAGGGGAGTCTTTGTGTTTCCTGATTTGGTCTTGATCATAGAGTTCCGACATCTAACGAAGCCTGCGGATTTCCTTGAGTCATTTGTGTTTATGGTATTTTAATCAAATTTTTCATTGATTATCTAGCTTAAAGAAGATCCCATAATCATTGAGAAGTTATTAACGGTTGCAAACCTTATCTCCTTCTTTCCGTGTTTTATTATAGGTAATCTATGACATTTTTAAAAGATTATAAGTTTATTATTAGAAGGGATATTTTGAGTTTGGTGCCTATAAAATGGTACACTTTCGCGTTTGGTGCCTAACTTTGTCAATATCTGAGTTTGGTGCCAAGTCAACAAATTGGCGTTGATTGACCGTGTTGACCATCCAATTTAGAGTTAAAAATGTGAAATGTCTAATAAAATTCTAACTTCCGTTTTGTTCACAAACTGCTCCCTATCTTCTACATACTCCATGTTTGAGAAATGAGAGTTGTTGATTTTCATTCACGAGGTTTTAGGTTCCACTCTTAATACCATTGCCATCTTCTTTCATTGCTAATATCAAATCATACACTGAGCTACTGTTATTTTCTCATATGGCCACCTATTTACACAAAATTAAATCCAAAGTATAAGCATAGCTCCCTTCATTGTTTACCGGTAAATCATCCAAATTCTATCTCTCATGTAAACCCCAATAATCGTTTCCTTAAACCTTCAAACTAACCATTATTGTATTGAACAAATGAATCCATGTAAATGACCCTATTAATTTTTAAAATTAATCATTATTTAATTAATTAAATTTGTTTCCATTTTATGCAAATCCATAGTTATCATGGCAGTCAGATAAGTCAGCCTTATTTCTCTGGAACGCTCGTAACGTGTTTGGAAAATCTAGAGAGATTTCCCTACCGTTGTCCGTGTTAGTGAACTAGTTAAACTAAATAATGATTGTTTAAACAATTATTCACAAAGACACGTATTTATTTACAAAATTTGGCGGGGGTCGAGCAACAAGTTGTGCTCCAACACAGCTTGTGAACGGTCCACCAGTCATCCGTTAAGTCAACTGCTTGATTGGGACCGACAACAAACTCAAATTCCGACAAAGTTAGGTACCAAAGGCAAAGGTGTGCCATTTTATAGGCACCGAACCTAAAATAACCCTTATTATAAATATTGTCTACTTATATAACTCTCTTTGTCCCCCAAGGGTTTGTGTAATCTCTTTTTCGACTATTTTGTTCATAACTTCTTCATACGAAGTGGGAATGACCTCATTCTTTTTCTGTTACCTCTGTCTTTCAGTTCCCCACAGTATACTGGAAAAATTTTAGGATTTGGACGCTTAGGAATTTGTGTTTCATCCTTATTTTCAATGTAAAGGATGACTTCCCTCTTTATGTTTGGAATCAACATACGTAGAAATGCAATTTGGATAACATGTAGAGCCTTTAAATGTATTATTTTTTACCGCAATCCTTTTTTAGAAAATTTTATAATAAAAATGAGTTTATCTAGTTTATAGTTTGGTTTTAAAAAAAGGATTTCGACTTCTAACGAAGTCACAGGACTTCCTTGAGTCAATGCATCCAAAATGCAAGCTTTTTTCGACTCTCAAGCCTCTAGACATGTAATATATGCAGGAAATATTTTTTCTGAAAATTTTCTATCAAAGGGGAGTCTTTCTGTTTCCTGATTTGGTCTTGATCATAGAGTTCCGACATCTAACGAAGCCTGCGGATTTCCTTGTGTCATTTGTGTTTATGGTATTTTATTCAAATTTTTCAATGATTATCTAGCTTAAAGAAGATCCCATAATCGTTGAGAAGTTATTAACGGTTGCAAACCTTATCTCCTTCTTTCCGTGTTTTATTAAAGGTAATCTATGACCTTTTTAAAAGATTGTAAGTTTATTATTAGAAGGGATATTTTGAGTTTGGTGCCTATAAAATGGTACACTTTCGCGTTTGGTGCCTAACTTTGTCAATATCTGAGTTTGGTGCCAAGTCAACAAATTGGCGTTGATTGACCGTGTTGACCATCCAATTTAGAGTTAAAAATGTGAAATGTATAATAAAATTCTAACCTCCGTTTTATTCACTAAGTGCGCCCTATCTTCTACATACTCCATGTTTGAGAAATGAGAGTTGTTGATTTTCATTCACGAAGTTTTAGGTTCCACTCTTAATACCATTGCTATCTTCTTTCATTGCTAATCTCAAATCATACACTGAGCTACTGTTATTTTCTCATATGACCACCTGTTTACACAAAATTAAATCCAAAGTATAAGCATAGCTCCCTTCATTGTTTACCGGTAAATCATCCAAAATCTATCTCTCATGTAAACCCCAATAATCGTTTCCTTAAACCTTCAAACTAACCATTATTGTATTGAACAAATGAATCCATGTAAATGACCCTATTCATTTTTCAAATTAATCAATATTTTATTAATTAAATTTGTTTCCATTTTATGTAAATCCATAGTTATCATGGCAGTCAGATAAGTCAGCCTTATTTCTCCGGAACACTCGTAACGTGTTTGGAAAATGATCTAGAGAGATTTATTACAAAAGTTGATTGGGACCCACACCAAACTCAAATTCCGACAAAGTTAGGTACCAAAGGCAAAGGTGTGCCATTTTATAGGCACCAAACGTAAAATAACCCTTATTATAAATATTGTCTACTTATATAACTCTCTTTGTCCCCCAAGGGTTTGTGTAATCTCTTTTTCGACTATTTTTTTCATAACTTCTTCATACGAAGTGGGAATGACCTCATTCTTTTTCTGTTACCTCTGTCTTTCAGTTCCCCACAGTATACTGGAAAATTTTTAGGATTTGGACGCTTAGGAATTTGTGTTTCATCCTTATTTTCAATGTAAAGGATGACTTCCCTCTTTATGTTTGGAATCAACATACGTAGAAATGCAATTTGGATAACATGTAGAGCCTTTAAATGTATTATTTTTTATCGCAATCATTTTTTAGAAAATTTTATAACAAAAATGAGTTTATCTAGTTTATAGTTTGGTTTTAAAAAAAGGATTTCGACTTCTAACGAAGTCACTGGACTTCCTTGAGTCAATGCATCCAAAATGCAAGCTTTTTTCGACTCTCAAGCCTCTAGACATGTAATTTATGCAGGAAATATTTTTTCTGAAAATTTTCTATCAAAGGGGAGTCTTTCTGTTTCCTGATTTGGTCTTGATCATAGAGTTCCGACATCTAACGAAGCCTGCGGATTTCCTTGAGTCATTTGTGTTTATGGTATTTTATTCAAATTTTTCAATGATTATCTAGTTTAAAGAGGATCCCATAATCGTTGAGAAGTTATTAACGGTTGCAAACCTTATCTCCTTCTTTCCGTGTTTTATTATAGGTAATCTATGACCTTTTTAAAAGATTGTAAGTTTATTATTAGAAGGGATATTTTGAGTTTGGTGCCTATAAAATGGTACACTTTCGCGTTTGGTTCCTAACTTTGTCAATATCTGAGTTTGGTGCCAAGTCAACAAATTGGCGTTGATTGACCGTGTTGACCATCCAATTTAGAGTTAAAAATGTGAAATGTCTAATAAAATTCTAACCTCCGTTTTATTCACTAAGTGCGCCCTATCTTCTACATACTCCATGTTTGAGAAATGAGAGTTGTTGATTTTCATTCACGAGGTTTTAGGTTCCACTCTTAATACCATTGCCATCTTCTTTCATTGCTAATCTCAAATCATACACTGAGCTACTTTTATTTTCTCATATGACCACCTGTTTACACAAAATTAAATCCAAAGTATAAGCATAGCTCCCTTCATTGTTTACCGGTAAATCATCCAAAATCTATCTCTCATGTAAACCCCAATAATCGTTTCCTTAAACCTTCAAACTAACCATTATTGTATTGAACAAATGAATCCATGTAAATGACCCTATTCATTTTTCAAATTAATCATTATTGTATTAATTAAATTTGTTTCCATTTTATGTAAATCCATAGTTATCATGGCAGTCAGATAAGTCAGCCTTATTTCTCCGGAACGCTCGTAACGTGTTTGGAAAATGATCTAGAGAGATTTATTACAAAAGTTGATTGGGACCCACATCAAACTCAAATTCAGACAAAGTTAGGTACCAAAGGCAAAGGTGTGCCATTTTATAGGCACCAAACCTAAAATAACCCTTATTATAAATATTGTCTACTTATATAACTCTCTTTGTCCCCCAAGGGTTTGTGTAATCTCTTTTTCGACTATTTTGTTCATAACTTCTTCATACGAAGTGGGAATGACCTCATTCTTTTTCTGTTACCTCTGTCTTTCAGTTCCCCACAGTATACTGGAAAAATTTTAGGATTTGGACGCTTAGGAATTGGTGTTTTATCCTTATTTTCAATGTAAAGGATGACTTCCCTCTTTATGTTTGGAATCAACATACGTAGAAATGCAATTTGGATAACATGTAGAGCCTTTAAATGTATTATTTTTTACCGCAATCATTTTTTAGAAAATTTTATAATAAAAATGAGTTTATCTAGTTTATAGTTTGGTTTTAAAAAAAGGATTTCGACTTCTAACGAAGTCACTGGACTTCCTTGAGTCAATGCATCCAAAATGCAAGCTTTTTTCGACTCTCAAGCCTCTAGACATGTAATTTATGCAGGAAATATTTTTTCTGAAAATTTTCTATCAAAGGGGAGTCTTTCTGTTTCCTGATTTGGTCTTGATCATAGAGTTCCGATATCTAACGAAGCCTGCGGATTTCCTTGAGTCATTTGTGTTTATGGTATTTTATTCAAATTTTTCAATGATTATCTAGATTAAAGAAGATCCCATAATCGTTGAGAAGTTATTAACGGTTGCAAACCTTATCTCCTTCTTTCCGTGTTTTATTATAGGTAATCTATGACCTTTTTAAAAGATTGTAAGTTTATTATTATAAGGGATATTTTGAGTTTGGTGCCTATAAAATGGTACACTTTCGCGTTTGGTGCCTAACTTTGTCAATATCTGAGTTTGGTGCCAAGTCAACAAATTGGCGTTGATTGACCGTGTTGACCATCCAATTTAGAGTTAAAAATGTGAAATGTATAATAAAATTCTAACCTCCGTTTTATTCACTAAGTGCGCCCTATCTTCTACACACTCCATGTTTGAGAAATGAGAGTTGTTGATTTTCATTCACGAGGTTTTAGGTTCCACTCTTAATACCATTGCTATCTTCTTTCATTGCTAATCTCAAATCATACACTGAGCTACTGTTATTTTCTCATATGACCACCTGTTTACACAAAATTAAATCCAAAGTATAAGCATAGCTCCCTTCATTGTTTACCGGTAAATCATCCAAAATCTATCTCTCATGTAAACCCCAATAATCGTTTCCTTAAACCTTCAAACTAACCATTATTGTATTGAACAAATGAATCCATGTAAATGACCCTATTCATTTTTCAAATTAATCATTATTGTATTAATTAAATTTGTTTCCATTTTATGTAAATCCATAGTTATCATGGCAGTCAGATAAGTCAGCCTTATTTCTCCGGAACGCTCGTAACGTGTTTGGAAAATGATCTAGAGAGATTTATTACAAAAGTTGATTGGGACCCACACCAAACTCAAATTCCGACAAAGTTAGGTACCAAAGGCAAAGGTGTGCCATTTTATAGGCACCAAACCTAAAATAACCCTTATTATAAATATTGTCTACTTATATAACTCTCTTTGTCCCCCAAGGGTTTGTGTAATCTCTTTTTCGACTATTTTGTTCATAACTTCTTCATACGAAGTGGGAATGACCTCATTCTCTTTCTGTTACCTATGTATTTCAGTTCCCCACAGTATACAGGAAATTTTTTAGGATTTGGACGCTTAGGAATTGGTGTTTCATCCTTATTTTCAATGTAAAGGATGACTTCCCTCTTTATGTTTGGAATCAACATACGTAGAAATGCAATTTGGATAACATGTAGAGCCTTTAAATGTATTATTTTTTACCGCAATCATTTTTTAGAAAATTTTATAATAAAAATGAGTTTATCTAGTTTATAGTTTGGTTTTAAAAAAAGGATTTCGACTTCTAACGAAGTCACAGGACTTCCTTGAGTCAATGCATCCAAAATGCAAGCTTTTTTCGACTCTCAAGCCTCTAGACATGTAATTTATGCAGGAAATATTTTTTCTGAAAATTTTCTATCAAAGGGGAGTCTTTCTGTTTCCTGATTTGGTCTTGATCATAGAGTTCCGACATCTAACGAAGCCTGCGGATTTCCTTGAGTCATTTGTGTTTATGGTATTTTATTCAAATTTTTCAATGATTATCTAGTTTAAAGAGGATCCCATAATCGTTGAGAAGTTATTAACGGTTGCAAACCTTATCTCCTTCTTTCCGTGTTTTATTATAGGTAATCTATGACCTTTTTAAAAGATTGTAAGTTTATTATTAGAAGGGATATTTTGAGTTTGGTGCCTATAAAATGGTACACTTTCGCGTTTGGTTCCTAACTTTGTCAATATCTGAGTTTCGTGCCAAGTCAACAAATTGGCGTTGATTGACCGTGTTGACCATCCAATTTAGAGTTAAAAATGTGAAATGTCTAATAAAATTCTAACCTCCGTTTTATTCACTAAGTGCGCCCTATCTTCTACATACTCCATGTTTGAGAAATGAGAGTTGTTGATTTTCATTCACGAGGTTTTAGGTTCCACTCTTAATACCATTGCTATCTTCTTTCATTGCTAATCTCAAATCATACACTGAGCTACTGTTATTTTCTCATATGACCACCTGTTTACACAAAATTAAATCCAAAGTATAAGCATAGCTCCCTTCATTGTTTACCGGTAAATCATCCAAAATCTATCTCTCATGTAAACCCCAATAATCGTTTCCTTAAACCTTCAAACTAACCATTATTGTATTGAACAAATGAATCCATGTAAATGACCCTATTCATTTTTCAAATTAATCATTATTGTATTAATTAAATTTGTTTCCATTTTATGTAAATCCATAGTTATCATGGCAGTCAAATAAGTTAGCCTTATTTCTCCGGAACGCTCGTAACGTGTTTGGAAAATGATCTAGAGAGATTTATTACAAAAGTTGATTGGGACCCACACCAAACTCAAATTCCGACAAAGTTAGGTACCAAAGGCAAAGGTGTGCCATTTTATAGGCACCAAACCTAAAATAACCCTTATTATAAATATTGTCTACTTATATAACTCTCTTTGTCCCCCAAGGGTTTGTGTAATCTCTTTTTCGACTATTTTGTTCATAACTTCTTCATACGAAGTGGGAATGACCTCATTCTTTTTCTGTTACCTCTGTCTTTCAGTTCCCCACAGTATACTGGAAAATTTTTAGGATTTGGACGCTTAGGAATTGGTGTTTCATCCTTATTTTCAATGTAAAGGATGACTTCCCTCTTTATGTTTGGAATCAACATACGTAGAAATGCAATTTGGATAACATGTAGAGCCTTTAAATGTATTATTTTTTACCGCAATCATTTTTTAGAAAATTTTATATTAAAAATGAGTTTATCTAGTTTATAGTTTGGTTTTAAAAAAAGGATTTCGACTTCTTACGAAGTCACTGGACTTCCTTGAGTCAATGCATCCAAAATGCAAGCTTTTTTCGACTCTCAAGCCTCTAGACATGTAATTTATGCAGGAAATATTTTTTCTGAAAATTTTCTATCAAAGGGGAGTCTTTCTGTTTCCTGATTTGGTCTTGATCATAGAGTTCCGACATCTAACGAAGCCTGCGGATTTCCTTGAGTCATTTGTGTTTATGGTATTTTATTCAAATTTTTCATTGATTATCTAGTTTAAAGAGGATCCCATAATCGTTGAGAAGTTATTAACGGTTGCAAACCTTATCTCCTTCTTTCCGTGTTTTATTATAGGTAATCTATGACCTTTTTAAAAGATTGTAAGTTTATTATTAGAACGGATATTTTGAGTTTGGTGCCTATAAAATGGTACACTTTCGCGTTTGGTTCCTAACTTTGTCAATATCTGAGTTTGGTGCCAAGTCAACAAATTGGCGTTGATTGACCGTGTTGACCATCCAATTTAGAGTTAAAATGTGAAATGTCTAATAAAATTCTAACCTCCGTTTTATTCACAAAGTGCGCCCTATCTTCTACATACTCCATGTTTGAGAAATGAGAGTTGTTGATTTTCATTCACGAGGTTTTAGGTTCCACTCTTAATACCATTGCTATCTTCTTTCATTGCTAATCTCAAATCATACACTGAGCTACTGTTATTTTCTCATATGACCACCTGTTTACACAAAATTAAATCCAAAGTATAAGCATAGCTCCCTTCATTGTTTACCGGTAAATCATCCAAAATCTATCTCTCATGTAAACCCCAATAATCGTTTCCTTAAACCTTCAAACTAACCATTATTGTATTGAACAAATGAATCCATGTAAATGACCCTATTCATTTTTCAAATTAATCATTGTTGTATTAATTAAATTTGTTTCCATTTTATGTAAATCCATAGTTATCATGGCAGTCAGATAAGTCAGCCTTATTTCTCCGGAACGCTCGTAACGTGTTTGGAAAATGATCTAGAGAGATTTATTACAAAAGTTGATTGGGACCCACACCAAACTCAAATTCCGACAAAGTTAGGTACCAAAGGCAAAGGTGTGCCATTTTATAGGTACCAAACCTAAAATAACCCTTATTATAAATATTGTCTACTTATATAACTCTCTTTGTCCCCGAAGGGTTTGTGTAATCTCTTTTTCGACTATTTTGTTCATAACTTCTTCATACGAAGTGGGAATGACCTCATTCTCTTTCTGTTACCTCTGTCTTTCAGTTCCCCACAGTATACAGGAAAATTTTTAAGATTTGGACGCTTAGGAATTGGTGTTTCATCCTTATTTTCAATGTAAAGGATGACTTCCCTCTTTATGTTTGGAATCAACATACGTAGAAATGCAATTTGGATAACATGTAGAGCCTTTAAATGTATTATTTTTTACCGCAATCATTTTTTAGAAAATTTTATAATAAAAATGAGTTTATCTAGTTTATAGTTTGGTTTTAAAAAAAGGATTTCGACTTCTAACGAAGTCACAGGACTTCCTTGAGTCAATGCATCCAAAATGCAAGCTTTTTTCGACTCTCAAGCCTCTAGACATGTAATTTATGCAGGAAATATTTTTTCTGAAAATTTTCTATCAAAGGGGAGTCTTTCTGTTTCCTGATTTGGTCTTGATCATAGAGTTCCGACATCTAACGAAGCCTGCGGATTTCCTTGAGTCATTTGTGTTTATGGTATTTTATTCAAATTTTTTAAATGATTATCTAGCTTAAAGAAGATCCCATAATCGTTGAGAAGTTATTAACGGTTGCAAACCTTATCTCCTTCTTTCCGTGTTTTATTATAGGTAATCTATGACCTTTTTAAAAGATTGTAAGTTTATTATTAGAAGGGATATTTTGAGTTTGGTGCCTATAAAATGGTACACTTTCGCGTTTGGTGCCTAACTTTGTCAATATCTGAGTTTGGTGCCAAGTCAACAAATTGGCGTTGATTGACCGTGTTGACCATCCAATTTAGAGTTAAAAATGTGAAATGTCTAATAAAATTCTAACCTCCGTTTAATTCACTAAGTGCGCCCTATCTTCTACATACTCCATGTTTGAGAAATGAGAGTTGTTGATTTTCATTCACGAGGTTTTAGGTTCCACTCTTAATACCATTGCCATCTTCTTTCATTGCTAATCTCAAATCATACACTGATCTGCTGTTATTTTCTCATATGACCGTGGTCCGTGTTAGTGAAACTAGTTAAACTAAATAATGATTACTTAAACAATAATTCACAAAGACACGTATTTATTTACAAAAGTTGGCGGGGGGGCGAGCAACAAGTTGTGCTCCAACTCAGCTTCTGAAAGGTCCACCAGTCATCTGTTAAGTCAACTGCTTGGTTGGGACCCATACCAAACTCAAATTCCGACAAAGTTAGGTACCAAAGGAAAAGGTGTGCCATTTTATAGGCACCAAACTCAAAATACCACTTATTATAAATATTGTCTACTTATATAACTCTCTTTGTCCCCCAAGGTTTTGTGTAATCTCTTTTTCGACTATTTTGCTCATAACTTCTGCATACGAAGTGGGAATGACCTCATTCTTTTTCTGTTACCTCTGTCTTTCAGTTCCCCACAGTATACAGGAAAATCTTTAGGATTTGGACGCTTAGCAATTGGTGTTTCATCCTTATTTTCAATGTAAAGGATGACTTCCCTCTTTATTTTTGGAATCAACATAGGTAGAAATGCAATTTGGATAACATGTAGAGCCTTTGAATGTATTATTATTTACCACAATCATTTTTTAGAAAATTATATAATAAAAATGAGTTTATCAAGTTTATAGTTTGGTTTTAAAAAAAGGGTTTCGACTTCTAACAAAGTCACTGGACTTCCTTGAGTCAATGCATCCAAAATGCAAGCTTTTTTCGACTCTCAAGCCTCTAGACATGTAATTTGTGCAGGAAATATTTTTTCTGAAAATTTTCTGTTAAAGGGGAGTCTTTCTGTTTCATGATTTGGTCTTGATCATAGAGTTCCGACATCTAACGAAGCCTGCGGACTTCCTTGAGTCATTTGTGTTTATGGTATTTTATTCAAATTTTGCAATGATTATCTAGCTTAAAGAAGATCCCATAATTGTTCAAAAGTTATTAACGGTTGCAAACCTTATCTCCTTCTTTCCATGTTTTATTATAGGTAATCTATGACCTTTTTAAGAGATTAGAAGTTCATTATTAGAAAGGATATTTTGAGTTTGGTGCCTATAAAATGGTACACTTTCGCGTTTGGTGCCTAACTTTGTCAATATCTGAGTTTGGTGCCCAGTCAACGAATTGGCGTTGATTGACACCGTGTTGACCATCCAATTCAGAGTTAAATTTTTTAAATGTCTAATAAAATTCTATCTCCGTTTTATTCACTAACTGCGCCTTATCTTCTACATACTCCATGTTTGAAAAATGAGAGTTGTTGATTTTAATTCACGAGGTTTTAGGTTCCACTCTTAATACCATTGCCATCTTTTTCATTGATAATCTCAAATCATACACTGAGCTACTGTTATTTTCTCATATGACCACCTGTTTACACAAAATTAAATCCAAAGTATAAGCATAGCTCCCTTCATTGTTTACCCGAAAATCATCCAAAATTTATCTCTCATGTAAACCCCAATAATCGTTTCCTTAAACCTTCAAACTAACCATTATTGTATTGAACAAATGAATCCATGTAAATGACCCTATTCATTTTTCAAATTAATCATTATTGTATTAATTAAATTTGTTTCCATTTTATGTAAATCCATAGTTATCATGGCAGTCAGATAAGTCAGCCTTATTTCTCTGGAACGCTCGTAACGTGTTAGGAAAATGATCTAGAGAGATTTTCCTACCGTGGTCCGTGTTAGTGAAACTAGTTAAACTAAATAATGATTACTTAAACAATAATTCACAAAGACACGTATTTATTTACAAAAGTTGGCGGGGGGGCGAGCAACAAGTTGTGCTCCAACTCAGCTTCTGAAAGGTCCACCAGTCATCTGTTAAGTCAACTGCTTGGTTGGGACCCATACCAAACTCAAATTCCGACAAAGTTAGGTACCAAAGGAAAAGGTGTGCCATTTTATAGGCACCAAACTCAAAATACCACTTATTATAAATATTGTCTACTTATATAACTCTCTTTGTCCCCCAAGGTTTTGTGTAATCTCTTTTTCGACTATTTTGCTCATAACTTCTGCATACGAAGTGGGAATGACCTCATTCTTTTTCTGTTACCTCTGTCTTTCAGTTCCCCACAGTATACAGGAAAATCTTTAGGATTTGGACGCTTAGCAATTGGTGTTTCATCCTTATTTTCAATGTAAAGGATGACTTCCCTCTTTATTTTTGGAATCAACATAGGTAGAAATGCAATTTGGATAACATGTAGAGCCTTTGAATGTATTATTATTTACCACAATCATTTTTTAGAAAATTATATAATAAAAATGAGTTTATCAAGTTTATAGTTTGGTTTTAAAAAAAGGGTTTCGACTTCTAACAAAGTCACTGGACTTCCTTGAGTCAATGCATCCAAAATGCAAGCTTTTTTCGACTCTCAAGCCTCTAGACATGTAATTTGTGCAGGAAATATTTTTTCTGAAAATTTTCTGTTAAAGGGGAGTCTTTCTGTTTCATGATTTGGTCTTGATCATAGAGTTCCGACATCTAACGAAGCCTGCGGACTTCCTTTAGTCATTTGTGTTTATGGTATTTTATTCAAATTTTGCAATGATTATCTAGCTTAAAGAAGATCCCATAATTGTTCAAAAGTTATTAACGGTTGCAAACCTTATCTCCTTCTTTCCATGTTTTATTATAGGTAATCTATGACCTTTTTAAGAGATTAGAAGTTCATTATTAGAAAGGATATTTTGAGTTTGGTGCCTATAAAATGGTACACTTTCGCGTTTGGTGCCTAACTTTGTCAATATCTGAGTTTGGTGCCCAGTCAACGAATTGGCGTTGATTGACACCGTGTTGACCATCCAATTCAGAGTTAAAATTTTTAAATGTCTAATAAAATTCTATCTCCGTTTTATTCACTAACTGCGCCTTATCTTCTACATACTCCATGTTTGAGAAATGAGAGTTGTTGATTTTAATTCACGAGGTTTTAGGTTCCACTCTTAATACCATTGCCATCTTTTTCATTGATAATCTCAAATCATACACTGAGCTACTGTTATTTTCTCATATGACCACCTGTTTACACAAAATTAAATCCAAAGTATAAGCATAGCTCCCTTCATTGTTTACCCGAAAATCATCCAAAATTTATCTCTCATGTAAACCCCAATAATCGTTTCCTTAAACCTTAAAACTAACCATTATTGTATTGAACAAATAACTCCATGTAAATGACCCTATTCATTTTTCAAATTAATCATTATTGTATTAATTAAATTTGTTTCCATTTTATGTAAATCCATAGTTATCATGGCAGTCAGATAAGTCAGACTTATTTCTCTGGAACGCTCGTAACGTGTTTGGAAAATGATCTAGAGAGATTTTCCTACCGTGGTCCGTGTTAGTGAAATAGTTAAACTAAATAATGATTGTTTAAACAATAATTCACAAAGACACGTATTTATTTACAAAAGTTGGAGGGGGGACGAGCAACAAGTTGTGCTCCAACACAGCTTGTGAACGGTCCACCAGTCATCCGTTAAGTCAACTGCTTGGTTGGGACCCACACCAAACTCAAATTCCGACAAAGTTTGGTACCAAAGGCAAAGGTGTGCCATTTTATTAGCACCAAACTCAAAATACCCCTTATTATAAATATTTTCTACTTATATAACTCTCTTTGTCCCCCAAGGTTTTGTGTAATCTCTTTTTCGACTATTTTGCTCATAACTTCTTCATACGAAGTGGGAATGACCTCATTCTTTTTCTATTACCTATGTATTTCAGTTCCCGACATTATACATGAAAATCTTTAGGATTTGGATGCTTATCAATTGGTGTTTCATCCATATTTTCAATGTAAAGGATGACTTCCCTCTTTATTTTTGGAATCAACATACGTAGAAATGCAATTTGGATAAAATGTAGAGCCTTTAAATGTATTATTTTTTACCGCAATCATTTTTTAGAAAATTTCATAATAAAAATGAGTTTATCTAGTTTATAGTTTGGTTTTAAAAAAAAAGGATTTAGACTTCTAACGAAGTCACTAGACTTCCTTGAGTCAATGCATCCAAAATGCAAGCTTTTTTCGACTCTCAAGCCTCTAGACATGTAATTTGTACAGGAAATATTTTTTTCTGAAAATTTTCTATTAAAGGGGAGTCTTTCTGTTTCATGATTTCGTCTTGATCATAGAGTTCCGACATCTAACGAAGCCTGCGGACTTCCTTGAGTCATTTGTGTTTATGGTATTTTATTCAAATTTTGCGATGATTATCTAGATTAAAGAAGATCCCATAATCGTTGAGAAGTTATTAACGGTTGCAAAACTTATCTCCTTCTTTCCATGTTTTATTATAAGTAATCTATGACCTTTTTTAGAGATTAGAAGTTCATTATTAGAAGGGATATTTCGAGTTTGGTGCCTATAAAATGGTACACTTTCGCGTTTGGTGCCTAACTTTGTAAATATCCGAGTTTGGTTCCCAGTCAACGAGTTGGCGTTGATTGACCGTGTTGACCATCCAATTTAGAGTTAAAAATGTGAAATGTCTAATAAAATTCTAAACTTCGTTTTATTAACTAACTGCGCCTTATCTTCTACATACTCCATGTTTGAGAAATGAGAGTTGTTGATTTTCATTCACGAGGTTTTAGGTTCCACTCTTAATACCATTGCCATCTTCTTTCATTGTTAATCTCAAATCATACACTGAGCTACTGTTATTTTCTCATATGACCACCTGTTTACACACAATTAAATCCAAAGTATAAGCATAGCTCCCTTCATTGTTTACCGGTAAATCATCCAAAATCTATATCTCATGTAAACACCAATAATCGTTTCCTTAAACCTTCAAACTAACCATTATTGTATTGAACAAATGAATCCATGTAAATGACCCTATTCATTTTTAAAATTAATCATTATTGTATTAATTAAATTTGTTTCCACTTTATGTAAATCCATAGTTATCATGGCAGTCAGATAAGTCAACCTTATTTCTCTGGAACGCTCGTGACGTGTTTGGAAAATGATCTAGAGAGATTTCCCTACCGTGGTCCGTGTTAGTGAACTAATTAAATTAAATAATGATTGTTTAAACAATTATTCACAAAGACAGGTAGTTATTTACAAAAGTTGGCGGGGGGCCGAGCAACAAGTTGTGCTCCAACACAGCTTGTGAACGGTCCACCAGTCATCTGTTAAGTCAACTGCTTGTTTGGGACCCACACCAAACTCAAATTCCGACAAAGTTAGGTACCAAAGGAAAAGGTGTGCAATTTTATAGGCACCAAACTCAAAAGACCACTTATTATAAATATTGTCTACTCATATAACTCTCTTTGTCCCCCAAGGTTTTGTGTAATCTCTTTTTCGACTATTTTGCTCATAACTTCTTCATACGAAGTGGGAATGGCCTCATTCTTTTTTTGTTACCTCTGTCTTTCAGTTCCCCACAGTATACAGGAAAATATTTAGGATTTGGACGCTTAGCATTTGGTGTTTCATCCTTACTTTCAATGTAAAGGATGACTTCCCTCTTTATTTTTGGAATCAACATACGTAGAAATGCAATTTGGATAACATGTAGAGCCTTTAAATGTATTATTTTTTACCACAATCATTTTTTGGAAAATTTTATAATAAAAATGAGTTTATCTAGTTTATAGTTTGGTTTTAAAAAAAGGATTTCAACTTCTAACGAAGTCACTGGACTTCCTTGAGTCAATGCATCCAAAATGCAAGCTTTTTTCGACTCTCAAGCCTCTAGACATGTAATTTGTGCAGGAAATATTTTTTATGAAAATTTTCTATTAAAGGGGAGTCTTTCTGTTTCATGATTTGGTATTGATCATAGAGTTCCGACATCTAATGAAGCCTGCGGACTTCCTTGAGTCATTTGTGTTTATGGTATTTTATTCAAATTTCGCGATGATTATCTAGCTTAAAGAAGATCCCAGAATCGTTGAGAAGTTATTAACGGTTGCAAACCTTATCTCCTTTATTCCATGTTTTATTATAGGTAATCGATGACCTTTTTAATAGATTAGAAGTTCATTATTAGAAGGGATATTTCGAGTTTGGTGCCTATAAAATGGTACACTTTCGCGTTTGGTGCCTAACTTTGTAAATATCCGAGTTTGGTTCCCAGTCAACGAGTTGGCGTTGATTGACCGTGTTGACCATCCAATTTAGAGTTAAAAATGTGAAATGTCTAATAAAATTCTAAACTTCGTTTTATTAACTAACTGCGCCTTATCTTCTACATACTCCATGTTTGAGAAATGAGAGTTGTTGATTTTCATTCACGAGGTTTTAGGTTCCACTCTTAATACCATTGCCATCTTCTTTCATTGCTAATCTCAAATCATACACTGAGCTACTGTTATTTTCTCATATGAACACCTGTTTACACAAAATTAAATCCAAAGTATAAGCATAGCTCCCTTCATTGTTTACCCGTAAATCATTCAAAATCTATCTCTCATGTAAACCCCAATAATCGTTTCCTTAAACCTTCAAACTAACCATTATTGTATTGAACAAATGAATCCATGCAAATGACCCTATTCATTTTTCAAATTAATCATTATTGTATTAATTAAATTTGTTTCCATTTTATGTAAATCCATAGTTATCATGGCAGTCAGATAAGTCAGCCTTATTTCTCTGGAACGCTCGTGACGTGTGTGGAAAATGATCTAGAGAGATTTCCCTACCATTGTCCGTGTTAGTGAACTACTTAAATTAAATAATGATTGTTTAAACAATTATTCACAAAGACACGTAGTTATTACAAAAGTTGGCGGGGGGCCGAGCAACAAGTTGTGCTCCAACACAGCTTGTGAACGTTCCACCAGTCATCTGTTAAGTCAACTGCTTGTTTGGGACCCACACCAAACTCAAATTCCGACAAACTTAGGTACCAAAGGAAAAGGTGTGCAATTTTATAGGCACCAAACTCAAAATACCACTTATTATAAATATTGTCTACTTATGTAACTCTCTTTGTCCCCCAAGATTTTGTGTAATTACTTTTTCGACTATTTTGCTCATAACTTCTTCATATGAAGTGGGAATGACCTCATTCTTTTTCTGTTACCTCTGTCTTTCAGTTCCCCACGGTAATCAGGAAACTTTTTAGGATTTGGACGCTTAGAAATTGGTGTTTCATCCTTATTTTTAATGTAAAGGATGACTTCCATCTTTATTTTTGGAATCAACATACGTAGAAATGCAATTTGGATAACATGTAAAGCCTTTAGACATGTAATTTGTGCAGGAGATATTTTTTCTGAAAATTTCTATTAAAGGGGAGTTTTTCTGTTTCATGATTTGGTCTTGATCATAGAGTTCCGACATCTAACGAAGCCTGCGGACTTTCTTGAGTCATTCGTGTTTATGGTATTTTATTCAAATTTTGCAATGATTATCTAGCTTAAAGAAGATCCCATAATCGTTGAAAAGTTATTAACGGTTGCAAACTTTATATCCTTCTTTCCATGTTTTATTATAGGTAATCTATGACCTTTTTAAGAGATTAAAAGTTCATTATTAGAAGGGATATTTCGAGTTTGGTGCCTAAGTTTGTCAGTATATGAGTTTGGTGCCCAGTCAACGAATTGGCGTTGATTGACACCGTGTTGACCATCCAATTTAGAGTTAAAAATGTTAAAAGTCTAATAAAATTCTAAACTCCATTTTATTCACTAACGGCGCCTTATCTTCTACATACTCCATGTTTGAGAAATGAGAATTTTTGATTTTCATTCACGAGGTTTTAAGTTCCACTCTTAATACCATTGCCATCTTCTTTCATTGCTAATCTCATATCATACACTGAGCTACTGTTATTTTCTCATATGACCACCTGTTTACACAAAATTAAATCCAAAGTATAAGCATAGCTACCTTCATCGTTTACCCGTAAATCATCCAAAACCTATTTCTCATGTAAACCACAATAATCGTTTCCTTAAACATTCAAACTAACCATTATTGTATTGAACAAATGAATCCATGTAAATGACCCTATTCATTTTTCAAATTAATAATTATTGCATTACTTAAATTTGTTTCCATTTTATTTAAATCCATAGTTATCATGGCAGTCAGATAAGTCAGCCTTATTTCTCTGGAACGCTCGTAACGTGTTTGGAAAATGATCTAGAGAGATTTCCCTACCGAGGTCCGTGTTGGTGAACTAGTTAAATTAAATAATTATTGTTCAAACTATTATTGACAAAGACACGTATTTATTTACAAAACTGGCGGGGGGTCGAGCAACAAGTTGTGCTCCAACACAGCTTGTGAACGGTCAACTTGTCATCCGTTAAGTCAACTGCTTGATTCGTTTTCTGTTACCTCTGTCTTTCAGTTCCCCACAATATAAAGGAAAGGTTTTAGGATTTAGACGATTAAGAATTGGTGTTTCATCCTTATTTTCAATGTAAAGGACGACTTCCCTCTTTATTCATGGAATCAACATACGTAGAAATGCAATTTGGATAACATGTAGTGCCTTTAAATGTATTATTTTTTACCGCAATCATTTTAAAGAAAATTTTATAATAAAACTGAGTTTATATACTTTATAGTTTAGTTTTTAAAAAAAAGGATTTCGACTTCTAACGAAGTCACTCGATTTCCTTGAGTCAATGCATCCAAAATGCAAGCTTTGTTCGACTCTCAAGCCTCTAGACATGTAATTTGTGACGGAAATATTTTTTGTGAACATTTTCTATTAAAGGGGAGTCTTTCTGTTTCATGATTTTTTGTTGATCATAGAGTTCCGACATCTAACGAAGCCTGCGGACTTCCTTGAGTCATTTGTGTTTATGGTATTTTATTCAAATTTTGCAATGATTATCTAGCTTAATGAAAATCCTAGAATCGTTGAGAAGTTATTAAAGGTTGCAAACCTTATCTCCTTCTTTCCATGTTTTATTATAGGTAATCTATGACCTTTTTAAGATATTACAAGTTCATTATTAGAAGGGAAATTTTGAGTTTGGTGCCTATAAAATGGCACACTTTCGCGTTTGGTGCCCAGCCAATGAATTGGCGTTGATTGACCGTGTTGACCATCCAATTTAGAGTTAAAAATGTGAAATGACTTATAAAATTCAAAACTCCGTTTTATTCACTAACTGCACCTTATCTTCTATATACTCCATGTTTGAGAAATGAGAGTTGTTGATTTTCATTCACGAGGTTTTAGGTTCCAGTTTTTAATACCATCGCCATCTTCTTTAATTGCTAATCCCAAATCATACACAGAGCTACTGTTAGTTTCTCATATGACCACCTGTAAATTATCCAAAATATATCTCTCATGTAAACCTCAATAATCGTTTCCTTAAACCTTAAAACTAACCATTATTGTATTGAACAAATGAATCCATGTAAATGACTCTATTTATTTTTCAAAATAATTATTATTATATTAATTAAATTTGTTACCATTTTCTGTAAATCCATAGTTATCATGGCAGTTAGATTATGTTAGCCTTATTTCTCTGGAACGCTCGTAACGTGTTTGAAAAATGATCTAGAGAGATTTCCCTACGCGGTTCGTGTTAGTGAACTAGTTAAATTAAATAATTATTCTTTAAACAATTATTGACAAAGACACATATTTATTTACAAAAGTTAGAGAGGGGTCTAGCAACAAGTTGTGCTTCAACACATCTTGTGAACGGTCAACCAGTCATCCGTTAAGTCAACTACTTGATTGGGATCCTCACCAAACTCAAATTCGGACAAAGTTAGGTACCGAAGGCAAAGGTGTGCCATTTTATAGGCACCAAACTCAAAATATCCCTTATTACAAATATTGCCTACTTATATAACTCTCTTTGTCCCAAGGTTTTGTGTAATCTCTTTTTCGACTATTTTGCTCATAACTTCTTCATACGAAGTGGGAATGACCTCATTCGTTTTCTGTTACCTTTTTCTTTCAGTTCCCCACAGTATACAGGAAATTTTTTAGGATTTGAACGGTTAAAAATTGGTGTTTCATCCTCATTTTCAATGTTAAGGATGACTAACCTCTTTAATTTTGGAATCAACATACGTAGAAATGGAATTTGCATAACATGTAGAGACTTTAAATGTATTATTTTTTACCGCATTTATTTTTTAAAAAATTTGATAATAAAACTGAGTTTATCTAGTTTATAGTTTGTTTTCAAAAAAAAGGATTTCGAATTCTAACGAAGTCACTAGACTTCCTTGAGTCAATGCATCCAAAATGCAAGATTTTTTCGACTCTCAAGCCTCTAGACATGTAATTTGTGACGGAAATATTTTTTATAAACATTTTTTATTCAAGAGTAGTCTTTCTTGTTCATGATTTGGTCTTGATCACAGAGTTCCGACATCTAACGAAGCCGGTGGACTTCCTTGAGTCATTTGTGTTTATGATATTTTATTCAAATTTTGCAATGATTATCTAGCTTAAAGAAGATCCTAGAATCGTTAGGAGGTTATTCACGGATGCAAACCTTATCTCCTTCTTTACATGTTTTATTATAGGTAATCTATGACCTTTTAAAGATATTAGAAGTTCATTATTTGAAGGGATATTTTGAGTTTGGTGCCTATAAAATTGTACACTTTTGCGTTTGGTGCCTAACTTTGTCAAAATCTGAGTTTGGTGCCCAGTCAAAGAATTGACGTTGATTGAGCGTGTTGACCATCCAATTTAGAGTTAAAATTGTGAAATGAGTAACAAAATTCTAAACTTCGTTTTATTCACTAACTGCACCTTATCTTCTACATACTCCATGTTTGAGATATGAGAGTTGTTGATTTTCATTCACGAGGTTTTAGGTTCCACTCTTAATACCATCGCCATCTTCTTTCATTGCTAATCTCAAATCATATACTAAGCTACTGTTATTTTCTCATATGACCACATGTTTACAAAAAATTAATTCCAAAGTATAAGCATAGCTTCATTCATTGTTTACCCGGGAAATCATCCAAAATCTATCTCTCATGTAAACCTTAATAATCGTTTCCTTAAACCTTCAAACTAAACATTATTGTATTGAACAAATGAATCCATGTAAATAACTCTATTCATTTTTCAAATCAATCATTATTTTATTAATTAAATTTTTTTCCAATTTCTATAAATCCATAGTTATCATGGCAGTCAGATAAGTCAGCCTTATTTCTCTGGAACGCTCGTAACGTGTTTGGAAAATGATCTAGAGAGATTTCCCTAATGTGGTCCGTGTTGGTGAACTAGTTAAATTAAAAAATTATTATTGTTCAAACAATTATTGACAAAGAAACTTATTTATTTACAAAAGTTGGCGGGGGGTCGAGCAACAAGTTGTTCTCCAACACAGCTTCTGAACGGTCAACCAGTCATCCGTTAAGTCAACTGCTTGATTCGTTTTCTGTTACCTCTGTCTTTCAGTTCCCCACAGTATGAAGGAAAGTTTTTAGGATTTGGACGATTAAGAATTGGTGTTTCATCCTTATTTTCAATGTAAAGGACGACTTCCCTCTTTATTTTTGGAATCAACATACGTAGAAATGCAATTTGGATAACATGTAGAGCCTTTAAATGTATTATTTTTTACTGCAATCATTTTTAAGAAAATTTTATAATAAAACTGAGTTTATCTAGTTTATAGTTTGGTTTTAAAAAAAAGGATTTCGACTTCTAAGGAAGTCACTCGATTTCCTTGAGTCAATGCATCCAAAATGCAAGCTTTATTCGACTCTCAAGCCTCTAGACATGTAATTTGTGACGGAAATATTTTTTGTGAACATTTTCTATTAAAGGGGAGTCTTTATGTTTCATGATTTTGTCTTTATCATAGAGTTCCGACATCTAACGATGCCTGCGGACTTCCTTAAGTCATTTGTGTTTATGGTATTTTATTCAAATTTTGCAATGATTATCTAGCTTAATGAAACTCCTAGAATCGTTGAGAAGTTATTAACGGTTGCAAACCTTATCTCCTTATTTACATGTTTTATTATAGGTAATCTATGAACTTTTTAAGAGATTACAAGTTCATTATTAGAAGGGAAATTTTGAGTTTGGTGCCTATAAAAAGGTACACTTTCGCGTTTGGTGCCCATTCAATGAATTGGCTTTGATTGACCGTGTTGACCATCCAATTTAGAGTTAAAAATGTGAAATGACTAATAACATTCAAAAATCCGTTTTATTCACTAACTTCACCTTATCTTCTACATACTCCATGTTTGAGAAATGAGAGTTGTTGATTTTCATTCACGAGGTTTTAGGTTCCACTATTAATACCATTGCCATCTTCTTTCATTGCTAATCTCAAATCATACACTGAGGTACTAATATTTTCCCATATGACCACCTGTTTACACAAAATTAAATCTAAAGTATAAGCATAGCTCTCTTCATTGTTTACCCGTAAATTATCCAAAATATATCTCTCATGTAAACCCCAATAATCGTTTCCTTAAACCTTAAAACTAACCATTATTGTATTGAACAAATAAATCCATGTAAATGACTCTATTTACTTTTCAAAATAATCATTATTATATTAATTAAATTTGTTACCATTTTCTGTAAATCCATAGTTATCATGACAGTTAGATTATGTTAGCCTTATTTCTCTGGAACGCTCGTAACGTGTTTGAAAAATGCTCTAGAGAGATTTCCCTAATGTAGTCCGTGTTAGTGAATTAGTTAAATTAAATAATTATTCTTTAAACAATAATTGACAAAGACACGTATTTATTTACAAAAGTTGGCAGGGGCCGAGCAACAAGTTTTGCACCAACAAAACTTGTGAACGGTCAACCAGTCATCCGATAAATCAACAGCTTGATTGGGATCCTCACCAAACTCAAAGTTAGGTACCAAAGGCAAAGGTGTGGCATTTTATAGGCACAAAACTCAAAATATCCCTTATTACGAATATTGTCTACTTATATAACTCTCTTTGTCCCCCAAGGTTTTGTGTAATCTCTTTTTCGACTATTTTGCTCATAACTTCTTCATACGAAGTGGGAATGACCTCATTATTTTTCTACTACCTCTGTCTTTCAGTTCCCCACAGTATACAAGAAATTGTTTAGGATTTGGACGGTTAATGATTGGTGTTTCATCCTTATTTTCAATGTAAAGGATGACTTCCCTCTTTATTTTTGGAATCAACATACGTAGAAAAGCAATTTGCATAACATGTAGAGTCTTTAAATGTATTATGTTTTACCGCATTTTTTTTAGAAAATTTTATAATAAAACTGAGTTTATCTAGTTTATAGTTGTTTTCAAAAAAAAGGATTTCAAATTCTAACGAAGTCACTAGTCTTCCTTGAGTTAATGCATCCAAAATGCAAGGTTTTTTCGACTCTCAAGCCTCTAGACATGTAATTTGTGACGGAAATATTTTTTCTATAAAGGGGAGTCTTTCTTGTTCATGATTTGGTCTTGATCATATAGTTCCGACATCTAACAAAACCGGCAGACTTTCTTGAGTCATTTGTGTTTATGATATTTTATTCAAATTTTGCAATGATTATCTAGCTTAAAGAAGATACTAGAATCGTTAAGAGGTTATTCACGGTTGCAAACCTTATCTTCTTCTTTACATGTTTCATTATAGGTAATCCATGACCTTTTTAAGAGATTAGAAGTTCATTATTTGAAGGGATATTTTGAATTTGGTGCCTATAAAATTGTACACTTTTGCGTTTGGTGCCTAACTTTGTAAAAATCTGAGTTCGGTGCCCAGTCAAAGAATTGACGTTGATTGAGCGTGGTGACCATCCTATATAGAGTTAAAATTGTAAAGTGACTAAAAAAATTATAAACTTCATTTTATTCACTAACTGCACCTTATCTTCTACATACTCCATGTTTGAGAAATGAGATTTGTTGATTTTCCTATTTAGAGTAAAATGCTCTAGTGAGATTTCCCTAATGTGGTCCGTATTAGTGAAATAGTTAAATTAAATAATTATTGTTTAGAAAATTATTGACAAAGACACGTATTTATTTACAAATTTTGGCAGGGGGCCGAGCAACAATTTGTGCTCCAACACAGCTTGTGAACAGTCAACCAGTCATCCGATAAATCAACTGCTTGATTAGGATCCTCACCAAACTCAAATTCTGACAAAGTTAGGTACCAAAGGCAAAGGTGTGCCATTTTATAGGCACCAAACTCAAAGTATCCCTTATTACAAATATTGTCTACTTATATAACTCTCTTTGTCCCCCCAAGGTTTTGTGTAATCTCTTTTTCGACTATTTTGCTCATAACTTCTTCATACGAAGTGGGAATGACCTCATTCTTTTTCGGTTACCTCTGTCTTTCAGTTCCCCATAGTATACAGGAAATTTTTTAGGATTTGGACGGTTAGAAATTGGTGTTTCATCCTTATTTTCAATGTAAGGGATGACTTCCTTCTTTATTTTTGGAATCAACATACGTGGAAATGAAATTTGGATAACATGTAGAGCCTTTAAATGTATTAATTTTTACCGAATTTATTTTTTAGAAAGTTTTATAATAAAACTGAGTTTATCTAGTTTATAGTATGTTTTCAAAATAAAGGATTTCGAATTCTAAAGATGTCACTAGACTTCCTTGAGTCAATGCATCCAAAATGAAAACTTTTTTCGACTCTCAAACCTCTAGACATGTAATTTGTGACGGAAATATTTTTTCTGAACATTTTTATTAAAGGGGAGTATTTCTTGTTCATGATTTGGTCATGATCATAGAGTTCCGACATTTAACGAAGCCGGCGGACTTCCTTGAGTCATTTATGTTTATGATATTATGTTCAAATTTTGCAATGATTATCTAGCTTAAAGAAGATACTAGAATCGTTAAGAGGTTATTCACGGTTGCAAACCTTGTCTCCTTCTTTAAGTGTTTTATTATAGGTAATATATGACCTTTTTAAGAGGTTAGAAGTTCATTATTTGAAGGGATATTTTGAGTTTGGTGCGTATAAAATTGTACACTTTTGCGTTTGGTGCCTAACTTTGTAAAAATCTGAGTTTGGTGCCCAGTAAACGAATTGACGTTGATTGAGCGTGCTGACCATCCTATTTAGAGTTAAAATTGTGAAATGACTAACAAAATTCTAAACTTCGTTTTATTCACTAAATGCACCTTATCTTCTACATACTCCATGTTTGAGAAATAAGAGTTGTTGATTTTCTTTCACGATGTTTTAGGTTCCACTCTTAATACCATCGCCATCTTCTTTCATTGCTAATCTCAAATAATACACTGAGCTACTGTTATTTTCTCATATGACCATTAGTTTTCACAAAATTAAATCCAAAGTATAAGCATAGCTCCCTTCATTTTTACCCGTAAATCATCTAAAATCTATCTCTCATGTAAACCCCAATAATCGTTTCCTTAAACCTTCAAACTAACCATTATTGTATTGAACAAATGAATCCATGTAAATGAATCTATTCATTTTTCAAATTAATCATTATTATATTAATTAAATTTTTTTCCATTTTCTGTAAATCCATAGTTACCATGGCAATCAGATAATGTCAGCCTTGTTTCTCTGGAACGCTCGTAACGTGTTTGAAAAATGCTCTAGAGAGATCTCCCTAATGTGGTCCGTGTTAGTGAATTAGTTAAATTAAATAATTATTGTTTAAACAATTATTGACGAAGACACGTATTTATTTACAAAAGTTGGCAGGGGGCCGAGAAACAAGTTGTGCTCCAACACAGATTGTGAACGGTCAACCAGTCATCCGTTAAGTCAACTGCTTGATTTGGATCCTCACCAAACTCAAATTCTGACAAAGTTAGGTACCAAAGGCAAAGGTGTGCCATTTTATAGGAATCAAACTCAAAATAACCCTTATTATAAAGATTGTCTACTTATATAACTCTCTTTGTCCCCCAAGGTTTTGTGTAATCTCTTTTTCGACTATTTTGCTCATAACTTCTTCATACGAAGTGGGAATGACCTCATTCTTTTTCTGTTACCCCTGTCTTTCAGTTCCCCACAGTATACAATAAAATTTTTAGGATTTGGACGGTTAACAATTGGTGTTTCATCCTTATTTTCAATCTAAAGGATGACTTCCCCTTTATTTTTGGAATCAATATACTTAGAAATGCAATTTGCATAACATGTAGAGCCTTTAAATGTATTATTTTTTTTACCGTAATCATTTTTTAGAAAATTTGATAATAAAACTGAGTTTATCTAGTTTATAGTTTTGTTTTAAAAAAAAGGATTTCAACTTCTAACGAAGTCAGTAGACTTCCTTGAGTAAATGCATCCAAATTGCAAGCTTTTTTCGACTCTCCATCCTCTAGACATGTAATTTGTGCCGTAAATATTTTTTCTAAAAATTTTCTATTAAAGGGGAGTCTTTCTGTTTCATGATTTGGTTATGATCATAGAGTTCCGACATCTAACGAAGCCTGCGGACTTCCTTGAGTCATTTGTGTTTATGATATTTTATTCAAGTTTTGCAATGATTATCTAGCTTAAAGAAGATCCTAGAATCGTTGATAAGTTATTAATGGTTGCAAACCTTATCTCCTTATTTACATGTTTTATTATAGGTAATTTATGACCTTTTAAGAGATTAGAAGTTCATTATTTGAAGGGATATTTCGTTTGGTGCCTAACTTTGTCAAAATATGAGTTTGGTGCCCAATCAACGAATTGACGTTGATTGACCGTGTTGACCATCCTATTTAGAGTTAAAATTGTGAAATGACTAATAAAATTATAAACTTCGTTTTATTCACTAATTGCACCTTATATTCTACATACTCCATGTTTGATAAATGAGAGTTGTTGATTTTCATTCACGATGTTTTAGGTTTCACTCTTAATACCATCGCCATCTTCTTTCATTGCTAATCTCAAATCATACACTGAGCTACTGTTATTTTCTCATATGACCACAAGTTCACACAAAATTAAATCCAAAGTATAAGCATAGCTCCCTTCAATTTTTACCCGTAGCTCCCTTCATTTTTTACCCGTAAATCATCCAATAATCGTTTCCTTAAACCTTCAAAATAACCATTAGTGTATTGAACAAATGAATCCATGTAAATGACACTATTAATTTTTTTCAATTAATCATTACTGTATTAATTAAATTTGTTTCCATTTTCTATAAATCCATAGTTATCATGGCAATCAGATTATGTCAGCCTTATTTCTTTGGAACGCTCGTAACGTGTTTAAAAAATGCTCTAAAGAGATTTCCTTACCGTAGTCCGTGTTGGTGAATTAGTTAAATCAAATAATTAATGTTTAAACAATTATTCACAAAGACACGTATTTATTTACAAAAGTTGGCGGGGGGCCGAGCAACAAGTTGTGCTCCAACACAGCTTGTGAACGGTCAACCAGTCATCTGTTAAGTCAACTGCGTGATTTGGATCCTCACCAAACTCAAATTCTGACAAAGTTAGGTACCAAAGGCAAAGGTGTGCCATTTTATAGGTACCAAACTCAAAATAACCCTTATTATAAATATTGTCTACTTATATAACTCTCTTTGTCCCCCCAAGGTTTTGTGTAATCTCTTTTTCGACTATTTTGCTCATAACTTCTTCATACGAAGTGGGAATGACCTCAAGGAAGTCCGCAGGCTTCGTTAGATGTCAGAAATCTATGATCAAGACCAAATAATCAAACATAAAGACTCCCCTTTAATAGAAAATGTTCAGAAAAAATATTTCCGCACAAATTACATGTCTAGAGGCTTGAGAGTCTAAGAAACCTTGCATTTTGGGTGCATTTATTCAAGGAAGTCTACTGACTTCGTTAGAATTCGAAATCCTTTATTTTGAAAACATACTATAAACTAGATAAACTCAGTTTTATTATAAAATTTTCTAAAAAATAAATTGGTAAAAAATAATACATTTAAAGGCTCTACATGTTATCCAAATTTCATTTCTACGTATGTTGATTCCAAAAATAAAGAGGGAAGTCATCCCTTACATTGAAAATAAGGATGAAACACCAATTGCTAAGCGTCCAAATCCTAAAATTTTTCCTGTATACTACGGGGAACTGAAAGATAGAGGTAACCGAAAAAGAATGAGGCCATTCCCACTTCGTATGAAGAAGTTATGAGCAAAATAGTCGAAAAAGAGATTACATAAAACCTTGGGGGGACAAAGAGAGTTATATAAGTAGACAATATTTGTAATAAGGGATACTTTGAGTTTGGTGCCTATAAAATGGCACACCTTTGCCTTTGGTACCTAACTTTGTCAGAATTTGAGTTTGGTGAGGATCCCAATCAAGATTTTGATTTATCGGATGACTGGTTGACCGTTCACAAGCTGTGTTGGAGCACAAATTGTTGCTCGGCCCCCTTCCAACATTTGTAAATAAATACGTGTCTTTGTCAATGATTTTCTAAACAATAATTATTTAATTTAACTATTTCACTAATACGGACCACATTAGGGAAATCTCTCTAGAGCATTTTACAAACACGTTACGAGCGCTCCAGAGAAATAAGGCTGACATAATCTGATTTCCATGGTAACTATGGATTTACAGAAAATGGAAAATTTTTTAATTAATACAATAATGATTAATATTAAAAATGAATAGAGTCATTTACATGGATTCATTTATTCAATGCAATAATGGTTAGTTGGAAGGTTTAAGGAAACGATTATTGTGGTTTACATGAGAGATAGATTTTGGATGGTTTACGGGTAAAAAATGAAGGGAGCTATGCTTATATTTTGAATTTCATTTTGTGTAAACTAATGGTCATATGAGAAAATAACAGTAGCTCAGTGTATGATTTGAGATTATCAATGAAAGTAGATGGCGTTGGTATTAGGAGTCGAACCTAAAACCCCGTGAATGAAAATCAACAAATCTCATTTCTCAAACATGGACTATGTAGAAGATAAGGTACAGTTAGTGAATAAAAAGAATTTTAGAATTTTTTTAGTCACTTCAAAAGTTTAACTCTAAATAGGATGGTCACCACGCTCAATCAACGTCAATTCTTTGACTTGGCACCGAACTCAGATTTTTACAAAGTTAGGCACCAAACGCAAAAGTGTACAATTTTATAGGCACCAAATTCAAAATATCCCTTCAAATAATGAACTTCTAATCTCTTAAAAAGGTCATGGATTACCTATAATGAAACATGTAAAGAAGAAGATAAGGTTTGCAACCGTGAATAACCTCTTAACGATTCTAGTATCTTCTTTAAGCTAGATAATCATTGCAAAATTTGAATAAAATATCATAAACACAAATGACTCAAGAAAGTCTGCCGGTTTTGTTAGATGTCGGAACTATATGATCAAGACCAAATCATGAACAAGAAAGACTCCCCTTTATAGAAAAAATATTTCCGTCACAAATTACATGTCTAGAGGCTTGAGAGTCGAAAAAACCTTGCATTTTGGATGCATTAACTCAAGGAAGACTAGTGACTTCGTTAGAATTTGAAATCCTTTTTTTTGAAAACAACTATAAACTAGATAAACTCAGTTTTATTATAAAATTTTCTAAAAAAAATGCGGTAAAACATAATACATTTAAAGACTCTACATGTTATGCAAATTGCTTTTCTACGTATGTTGATTCCAAAAATAAAGAGGGAAGTCATCCTTTACATTGAAAATAAGGATGAAACACCAATTGTTAACCGTCCAAATCCTAAAAAGTTTCTTGTATACTGTGGGGAACTGAAAGGCAGAGGTAGTAGAAAAATAATGAGGTCATTCCCACTTCGTATGAAGAAGTTATGAGCAAAATAGTCGAAAAAGAGATTACACAAAACCTTGGGGGACAAAGAGAGTTATATAAGTAGACAATATTTGTAATAAGGGATATTTTGAGTTTTGTGCCTATAAAATGCCACACCTTTGCCTTTGGTACCTAACTTTGTCAGAATTTGAGTTTGGTGAGGATCCCAATCAAGCTGTTGATTTATCGGATGACTGGTTGACCGTTCACCAGTTTTGTTGGTGCAAAACTTGTTGCTCGGCCCCTGCCAACTTTTGTAAATAAATACGTGTCTTTGTCAATTATTGTTTAAACAATAATAATTTAATTTAACTAATTCACTAACACGGACCACATTAGGGAAATCTCTCTAGAGCATTTTTCAAACACGTTACGAGCGTTCCAGAGAAATAAGGCTAACGTAATCTAACTGCCATGATAACTATGGATTTACAGAAAATGGTAACAAATTTAATTAATATAATAATGATTATTTTGAAAAATAAATAGAGTCATTTACATGGATTCATTTGTTCAATACAATAATGGTTAGTTTTAAGGTTTAAGGAAACGATTATTGGGGTTTACATGAGAGATATATTTTGGATAATTTACGGGTAAACAATGAAGGGAGCTATGCTTTTACTTTAGATTTAATTTTGTGTAAACAGGTGGTCATATGAGAAAATAACAGTAGCTCTGTGTATGATTTGAGATTAGCAATGAAAGAAGATGGCGATGGTATTAAAAACTGGAACCTAAAACCTCGTGAATGAAAATCAACAACTCTCATTTCTCAAACATGGAGTATGTAGAACATAAGGTGAAGTTAGTGAATAAAACGGAGTTTTGAATTTTATTAGTCATTTCACATTTTTAACTCTAAATTGGATGGTCAACACGGTCAATCAAAGCCAATTCATTGACTGGGCACCAAACTCAGATTTGGAAAAAGTTAAGCACCAAACGCGAAAGTGTACCATTTTATAGGCACCAAACTCAAAATTTCCCTTCTAATAATGAACTTGTAATCTCTTAAAAAGTTCATAGATTACCTATAATAAAACATGTAAATAAGGAGATAAGGTTTGCAACCGTTAATAACTTCTCAACGATTATAGGATTTTCATTAAGCTAGATAATCATTGCAAAATTTGAATAAAATACCATTAACACAAATGACTCAAGGAAGTCCGCAGGCTTCGTTAGATGTCGGAATTCCATGATCAAGACAAAATCATGAAACATAAAGACTCCCCTTTAATAAAAAATGTTCACAAAAAATATTTCCGTCACAAATTACATGTCTAGAGGCTTGAGAGTCGAATAAAGCTTGCATTTTGGATGCATTGACTCAAGGAAATCGAGTGACTTCGTTAGAAGTCGAAATCCTTTTTTTTTAAAACCAAACTATAAACTAGATAAACTCAAGTTTATTATAAAATCTTCTTAAAAATGATTGCAGTAAAAAATAATACATTTAAAGGCTCTACATGTCTTCCAAATTGCATTTCTACGTACGTTGATTCTAAAAATAAAGAGGGAAGTCGTCCTTTACATTGAAAATAAGGATGAAACACCAATTCTTAATCGTCCAAATCCTAAAAACTTTCCTTTATACTGTGGGGAACTGAAAGACAGAGGTAACAGAAAACGAATCAAGCAGTTGACTTAACAGATGACTGGTTGACCGTTCACAAGCTGTGTTAGAGCACAACTTGTTGCTCGACCCCCCGCCAACTTTTGTAAATAAATACATGTCTTTGTCAATAATTGTTTGAACAATAATTATTTAATTTAACTAGTTCACCAACACGGACCACATTAGGGAAATCTCTCTAGATCATTTTCCAAACACGTTACGAACGTTCCAGAGAAATAAGGCTGACTTATCTGACTGCCATGATAACTACGGATTTATAGATATTGGAAACAAATTTAATTAATAAAATAATGATTGATTTGAAAAATGAATAGAGTTATTTACATGGATTCATTTGTTTGATACAATAATGTTTAGTTTGAAGGTTTAAGGAAACGATTATTAAGGTTTACATGAGAGATAGATTTTGGATGATTTCCCGGGTAAACAATGAATGGAGCTATGATTATACTTTGGAATTAATTTTGTGTAAACATGTGGTCATATGAGAAAATAACAGTAGCTTAGTATATGATTTGAGATTAGCAATGAAAGAAGATGGCGATGGTATTAAGAGTGGAACCTAAAACCTCGTGAATGAAAATCAACAACTCTCATTTCTCAAACATGGAATATGTAAAAGATAGGGCGCAGTTAATGAATAAAACGGAGTTTAGAATTTTATTAGACATTTCACATTTTTAACTCTAAATTGGATGGTCAACACGGTCAATCAACGCCAATTCGTTGACTGGGCACCAAACTCAAATATTGACAAAGTTAGGCACCAAACGCGAAAGTGTACCATTTTATAGGCACCAAACTCGAAATATCCCTTCTAATAATGAACTTCTAATCTTTTAAAAAGGTCATAGATTACCTATAATAAAAGATGGAAAGAAGGATATAAGGTTTGCAACCCTTAATAAATAACTTCTCAAATATTATGGGATCTTCTTTAAGCTAGATAATCATTGCAAAATTTGAATAAAATACCATAAACACAAATGACTCAAGAAAGTCCGCAGGCTTCATTAGATGTCGGAATCTATGATCAAGACCAAATCATGAAACAGAAAGACTCCCCTTTAATAGAAAATTTTTAGAAAAAATATTTCCTGCACATATTACATGTCTAGAGGCTTGAGAGTCGAAAAAATATTGCATTTTGGATGCATTGACTCAAGGAAGTCCAGTGACTTCGTTAGAAGTTGAAATCCTTTTTTTAAAACCAAACTATAAACTAGATAAACTCATTTTTATTATAAAATTTTCTAAAAAATGATTGTGGTAAAAAATAATACATTTAAAGGCTCTACATGTTATCCAAATTGCATTTCTACGTATGTTGATTCCAAAAATAAAGAGGGAAGTCATCCTTTACATTGAAAGTAAGGATGAAACACCAATTGCTATGCATCCAAATCCTAAATATTTTCCTGTATACTGTGGGGAACTGAAAGACAGAGGTAACAGAAAAAGAATGAGGCCATTCCCACTTCGTATGAAGAAGTTATGAGCAAAATAGTCGAAAAAGAGATTACACAAACCCTTGGGGGACAAAGAGAGTTATATGAGTAGACAATATTGATAATAACGGGTATTTTGAGTTTGGAGCCTATAAAATGGCACACCTTTGCCTTTGGTACCTAACTTTGTCGGAATTTGAGTTTGGTGTGGGTCCCAACCAATAAGTTGATTTAACGGATGACTGGTGGACCGTTCACAAGCTGTGTTGGAGCACAACTTGTTGCTCGTACCCCGCCAACTTTTTTAAATAAATACGTGTCTTTGTGAATAATTGTTTAAAAAATCATTATTTAATTTAACTAGTTCACTAACACGGACCACGATAGGGAAATCTCTCTGGATCATTTTCCAAACACGTTACGAGCGTTCCAGAGAAATAAGGTTGACTTATCTGATTGCCATGATAACTATGGATTTACATAAAGTGGAAACAAATTTAATTAATACAATAATGATTAATTTTAAAAATGAATAGGGTCATTTACATGGATTCATTTGTTCAATACGATAATGGTTAGTTTGAAGGTTTAAGGAAACGATTATTGGGGTTTACATGAGAGATAGATTTTGGATGATTTACCGGTAAACAATGAAGGGAGCTATGCTTATACTTTGGATTTAATTGTGTGTAAACAGGTGGTCATATGAGAAAATAACAGTAGCTCAGTGTATGATTTGATATTAGCAATGAAAGAAGATGGCAATGGTATTAAGAGTGGAACCTAAAACCTCGTGAATGAAAATCAAAAACTCTCATTTCTCAAACATGGAGTATGTAGAAGATAGGGTGCAGTTAGTTAATAAAACGGAGTTTAGAATTTTATTAGACATTTCACATTTTTAACTCTAAATTGTATGGTCAACACGGTCAATCAACGCCAATTTGTTGACTGGGCACCAAACTCAGATATTGACAAAGTTAGGCACCAAACGCGAAAGTAAACCATTTTATAGGCACTAAACTCGAAATATCCCCTCTAATATTGAACTTCTAATCTTTTAAAAAGGTCATGGATTACCTATAATAAAACATGGAAAGAAGGAGATAAGGTTTGCAACCCTTAATAACTTCTCAACGATTATGGGATCTTGTCTAAGCTAGATAATCATTGCAAAATTTGAATAAAATACCATAAACACAAATGACTCAAGGAAGTCCGCAGGCTTCGTTATATTTCAGAACTCTATGATCAAGACCAAATCATGAAACACAAAGACTCCCCTTTAATAGAAAATGTTCATAAAAAGTATTTCCTGCACATATTACATGTCTAGAGGCTTGAGAGTCGAAAAAAGCTTGCATTTTGGATGCATTGACTCAAGGAAGTCCAGTGACTTCGTTAGAAGTTGAAATCCTTTTTTTTAAAACCAAACTATAAACTAGATGAACTCATTTTTATTATAAAATTTCTAAAAAATGATTGTGGTAAAAAATAATACATTTAAAGGCTCTACATGTTATCCAAATTGCATTTCTACGTATGTTGATTCCAAAAATAAAGAGGGATGTCATCCTTTACATTGAAAGGAAGGATGAAACACCAATTGCTAAGCGTCCAAATCCTAAATATTTTCCTGTATACTGTGGGGAACTGAAAGACAGAGGTAACAGAAATAGAATGAGGCCATTTCCACTTCGTATGAAGAAGTTATGAGCAAAATAGTCGAAAAAGAGATTACACAAACCCTTGGGGGACAAAGAGAGTTATATGAGTAGACAATATTGATAATAAGGGGTATTTTGAGTTTGGTGCCTATAAAATGGCACACCTTTGCCTTTGGTACCTAACTTTGTCGGAATTTGAGTTTGGTGTGGGTCCCAACCAATAAGTTGATTTAACGGATGACTGGTGGACCGTTCACAAGCTGTGTTGGAGCACAACTTGTTGCTCGTACCCCGCCAACTTTTGTAAATAAATACGTGTCTTTGTGAATAATTGTTTAAACAATCATTATTTAATTTAACTAGTTCACTAACACGGACCACGATAGGGAAATCTCTCTGGATCATTTTCCAAACACGTTACGAGCGTTCCAGAGAAATAAGGTTGACTTATCTGATTGCCATGATAACTATGGATTTACATAAAGTGGAAACAAATTTAATTAATACAATAATGATTAATTTTAAAAATGAATAGGGTCATTTACATGGATTCATTTGTTCAATACAATAATGGTTAGTTTGAAGGTTTAAGGAAACGATTATTGGGGTTTACATGAGAGATAGATTTTGGATGATTTACCGGTAAACAATGAAGGGAGCTATGCTTATACTTTGGATTTAATTGTGTGTAAACAGGTGGTCATATGAGAAAATAACAGTAGCTCAGTGTATGATTTGAGATTAGCAATGAAAGAAGATGGAAATGGTATTAAGAGTGGAACCTAAAACCTCGTGAATGAAAATCAAAAACTCTCATTTCTCAAACATGGAGTATGTAGAAGATAGGGTGCAGTTAGTTAATAAAACGGAGTTTAGAATTTTATTAGACATTTCACATTTTTAACTCTAAATTGTATGGTCAAAACGGTCAATCAATGCCAATTTGTTGACTGGGCATCAAAATCAGATATTGACAAAGTTAGGCACCAAACGCGAAAGTGTACCATTTTATAGGCACTAAACTCGAAATATCCCCTCTAATATTGAACTTCTAATCTTTTAAAAAGGTCATGGATTACCTATAATAAAACATGGAAAGAAGGAGATCAGGTTTGCAACCCTTAATAACTTCTCAACGATTATGGGATCTTGTCTAAGCTAGATAATCATTGCAAAATTTGAATAAAATACCATAAACACAAATGACTCAAGGAAGTCCGCAGGCTTCGTTAGATGTCGTAATTCCATGATCAAGACAAAATCATGAAACATAAAGACAAACCTTTAATAGAAAATGTTCACAAAAAATATTTCCGTCACAAATTACATGTCTAGAGGCTTGAGAGTCGAATAAAGCTTGCATTTTGGATGCATTGACTCAAGGAAATCGAGTGACTTCGTTAGAAGTCGAAATCCTTTTTTTTAAAACCAAACTATAAACTAGATAAACTCAGTTTTATTATAAAATCTTCTTAAAAATGATTGCAGTAAAAAATAATACATTTAAAGGCTCTACATGTTATCCAAATTGCATTTCTATGTATGTTGATTCTATAAATAAAGAGGGAAGTCATCCTTTACATTGAAAATAAGGATGAAACACCAATTCTTAATCGTCCAAATCCTAAAAACTTTCCTTTATACTGTGGGGAACTGAAAGACAGAGGTAACAGAAAACGAATCAACCAGTTGACTTAACGGATGACTGGTTGACCGTTCACAAGCTGTGTTGGAGCACAACTTGTTGCTCGACCCCCCGCCAAATTTTGTAAATAAATACGTGTCTTTGTCAATAATTGTTTGAACAATAATTATTTAATTTAACTAGTTCACCAACACGGACCACATTAGGGAAATATCTCTAGATCATTTTCCAAACACGTTACGAGCGTTCCAGAGAAATAAGGCTGACTTATCTGACTGCCATGATAACTATGGATTTATAGAAATTGGAAACAAATTTAATTAATAAAATAATGATTGATTTGAAAAATGAATAGAGTTATTTACATGGATTCATTTGTTTGATACAATAATGTTTAGTTTGAAGGTTTAAGGAAACGATTATTAAGGTTTACATGAGAGATAGATTTTGGATGATTTCCCGGGTAAACAATGAATGGAGCTATGATTATACTTTGGAATTAATTTTGTGTAAACATGTGGTCATATGAGAAAATAACAGTAGCTTAGTATATGATTTGAGATTAGCAATGAAAGAAGATGGCGATGGTATTAAGAGTGGAACCTAAAACCTCGTGAATGAAAATCAACAACTCTCATTTCTAAAACATGGAGTATGTAAAAGATAGGGCGCAGTTAATGAATAAAACGGAGTTTAGAATTTTATTAGACATTTCACATTTTTAACTCTAAATTGGATGGTCAACACGGTCAATCAACGCCAATTCGTTGACTGGGCACCAAACTCAAATATTGACAAAGTTAGGCACCAAACGCGAAAGTGTACCATTTTATAGGCACCAAACTCGAAATATCCCTTCTAATAATGAACTTCTAATCTTTTAAAAAGGTCATAGATTACCTATAATAAAAGATGGAAAGAAGGATATAAGGTTTGCAACCCTTAATAAATAACTTCTCAAATATTATGGGATCTTCTTTAAGCTAGATAATCATTGCAAAATTTGAATAAAATACCATAAACACAAATGACTCAAGGAAGTCCGCAGGCATCATTAGATGTCAGAATCTATGATCAAGACCAAATCATGAAACAGAAAGACTCCCCTTTAATAGAAAATTTTTAGAAAAAATATTTCCTGCACATATTACATGTCTAGAGGCTTGAGAGTCGAAAAAATCTTGCATTTTGGATGCATTGACTCAAGGAAGTCCAGTGACTTCGTTAGAAGTTGAAATCCTTTTTTTAAAACCAAACTATAAACTAGATAAACTCATTTTTATTATAAAATTTTCTAAAAAATGATTGTGGTAAAAAATAATACATTTAAAGGCTCTACATGTTATCCAAATTGCATTTCTACGTATGTTGATTCCAAAAATAAAGAGGGAAGTCATCCTTTACATTGAAAGTAAGGATGAAACACCAATTGCTAAGCGTCCAAATCCTAAATATTTTCCTGTATACTGTGGGGAACTGAAAGACAGAGGTAACAGAAAAAGAATGATGCCATTCCCACTTCGTATGAAGAAGTTATGAGCAAAATAGTCGAAAAAGAGATTACACAAACCCTTGGGAGACAAAGAGAGTTATATGAGTAGACAATATTGATAATAAGGAGTATTTTGAGTTTGGAGCCTATAAAATGGCACACCTTTGCCTTTGGTACCTAACTTTGTCGGAATTTGAGTTTGGTGTGGGTCCCAACCAATAAGTTGATTTAACGGATGACTGGTGGACCGTTCACAAGCTGTGTTGGAGCACAACTTGTTGCTCGTACCCCGCCAACTTTTGTAAATAAATACGTGTCTTTGTGAATAATAGTTTAAACAATAATTATTTAATTTAACTAGTTCACTAACACGGACCACGATAGGGAAATCTCTCTGGATCATTTTCCAAACACGTTACGAGCGTTCCAGAGAAATAAGGTTGACTTATCTGATTGCCATGATAACTATGGATTTACATAAAGTGGAAACAAATTTAATTAATACAATAATGATTAATTTTAAAAATAAATAGGGTCATTTACATGGATTCATTTGTTCAATACAATAGTGGTTAGTTTGAAGGTTTAAGGAAACGATTATTGGGGTTTACATGAGAGATAGATTTTGGATGATTTACCGGTAAACAATGAAGGGAGCTATGCTTATACTTTGGATTTAATTGAGTGTAAACAGGTGGTCATATGAGAAAATAACAGTAGCTCAGTGTATGATTTGAGATTAACAATGAAAGAAGATGGCAATGGTATTAAGAGTGGAACCTAAAACCTCGTGAATGAAAATCAACAACTCTCATTTCTGAAACATGGAGTATGTAGAAGATAGGGTGCAGTTAGTTAATAAAACGGAGTTTAGAATTTTATTAGACATTTCACATTTTTAACTCTAAATTGTATGGTCAACATGGTCAATCAACGCCAATTTGTTGACTGGGCACCAAACTCAGATATTGACAAAGTTAGGCACCAAACGCGAATGTGTACCATTTTATAGGCACCAAACTCGAAATATCCCTTCTAATAATGAACTTCTAATCTCTTAAAAAGGTCATAGATTACCTATTATAAAACATGGAAAGAAGGAGATAAGGTTTGCAACCGTTAATAACTTCGCAACGATTCTGGGATCATCTTTAAGCTAGATAATCAAGCAAAATTTGAATAAAATACCATAAACACAAATGACTCAAGGAAGTCCGCAGGCTTCGTTAGATGTCGGAACTCTATTACCAAGACCAAATCATGAAAAAGAAAGACTCCCCTTTAATAGAAAATTTTCAGAAAATATATTTCCTGCACAAATTACATGTCTAGAGGCTTGAGAGTCGAAAAAAGCTTTCATTTTGGATGCATTGACTCAAGGAAGTCCAGTGACTTCGTTAGAAGTCGAAATAATTTTTTTAAAACCAAACTATAAACTAGATAAACTCATTTTTATTATAAAATTTTCCGAAAAATGATTGTGGTAAAAAATAATACATTTAAAGGCTCTACATGTTATCCAAATTGCATTTCTACGTATGTTGATTCCAAAAATAAAGAGGGAAGTCATCCTTTACATTGAAAATAAAGATGAAACACCAATTGCAAAGCGTCCAAATCCTAAATTTTTTTCCTGTATACTGTGGGGAACTGAAAGACAGAGTTAACAGAAAAAGAATGAGGTCATTTCGTATGAAGAAGTTATGGGCAAAATAGTCGAAAAAGAGATTACACAAAACCTTGGGGGGACAAAGAGAGTTATATAAGTAGACAATATTTATAATAAGGGGTATTTTGAGTTTGGTGCCTATAAAATGGCACACCTTTGCCTTTGGTACCTAACTTTGTCGGAATTTTAGTTTGGTGTGGGTCCTAATCAAGCAGTTGACTTAACGGCTGACTGGTGGACCGTTCACAAGCTGTGTTGGAGCACAACTTGTTGCTCGGCCCCCGCCAACTTTTGTAAATAAATACGTGTCTTTGTGAATAATTGTTTAAACAATCATTATTTAATTTAACTAGTTCACTAACACGGACCACGGTAGGGAAATCTCCCTAAATCATTTTCCAAACACGTTACGAGCGTTCCAGAGAAATAAGGCTGACTTATTTGACTGCCATGATAACTATGGATTTACATAAAATGGAAAAAAATTTAATTAATACAATAATGAGTAATTTGAAAAATGAATAGGGTCATTTACATGGATTCATTTTTTCAATACAATAATGGTTAGTTTGAAGGTTTAAGGAAACGATTATTGGGGTTTACATGAGAGATAGATTTTGGATGATTTAAGGGATATTTTGAGTTTGGTGCCTATAAAATATCCCTTATTATAAATATTTTATACTTTTATAACTCTCTTTGTCTCCCAAGGTTTTGTGTAATCTCTTTTTCGACTATTTTGCTCATAACTTCTTCATACGAAGTGGGAATGACCTCATTATTTTTCTGTTACCTCTGTCTTTCAGTTCCCCACAGTATACAGGAAAAAATTTAGGTTTTGAACGCTTAACAATTGGTGTTTCTTCCTTATTTTAAGGATGACTTCCCTCTTTATTTTTGGAATCAACATACGTAGAAATGCAATTTGGATAACATGTGGAGCCTTTAAATGTATTATTTTTTACCACAATCATTTTTTAGAAAATTTTATCATAAAAATGAGTTTATCTAGTTTATAGTTTGGTTTTAAAAAAAGGATTTCAACTTCAAACGAAGTCACTAATCTTCCTTGAGTCAATGCTTCCAAAATGCAAGCTTTTTTCGACTCTCAAGCCTCTAAACATGTAATTTGTGCAGGAAATATTTTTTCTGAAAATTTTCAATTAAAAGGGAATCTTTTTTTTTCATGATTTGGTTTTGATCATAGAGTCCCGACATCTAACGAAGCCTGCGGACTTCCTTGAGTCATTTGTGTTTATGGTATTTTATTTAAATTTTGCAATGATTATCTAGCTTAAAGAAGATCCCATAATCGTCGAGAAGTTATTAACGGTTGCAAACCTTATCTCCTTATTTCCATGTTTTATTATAGGTAATCTATGACCTTTTTAAAAGATTGTAAGTTTATTATTAGAAGGGATATTTTGAGTTTGGTGCCTATAAAATGGTACACTTTCGCGTTTGGTGCCTAACTTTGTCAATATCTGAGGTTGGTGCCCAGTCAACGAATTGGCGTTGATTGTCCGTGTTGACCATCCAATTTAGAGTTAAAAATGTGAAATGTCTAATAAAATTATGAACTACGTTTTATTCACTAACTGCGCCTTATCTTCTACATACTCCATGTTTGAGAAACGAGAGTTGTTGATTTCATTCACGAGGTTTTAGGTTCCACTCTTAATACTATTGCCATCTTATTTCATTGCTAATCTCAAATCATACACTGAGCTACTGTTATTTTCTCATATGACCACCTGTTGACACAAAATTAAATCCAAAGTATAAGCATTGACCCTTTCATTGTTTACCCGTAAATCATCCAAAATCTATCTCTCACGTAAACCCCAATAATCGTTTCCTTAAACCTTCAAACTAACCATTATTGTATTGAACAAAAGAATCCATGTATAAGACCCTATTAATTTTTCAAATTAATCATTTTTGTATTAATTAAATTTGTTTCCATTTTATGTAAATCCATAGTTATCATGGCAGTCAGATAAGTCAGCCGTATTTCTCTGGAACGCCCGTAACGTGTTTAGAAAATGCTCTAGAGAGATTTCCCTACCGTGGTCTGTGTTAGTGAACTAGTTAAATTAAATAATTATTGTTTTAACAATTATTCACAAAGACATGTATTTATTTACAAAAGTTGGCGGGTGGCCGAGCAACAAGTTGTGCTCCAACACAGCTTGTGAAGGGTCAACCAGTCATCCGTTAAGTCAACTGCTTGATTGGGACCCACACCAAACTCAACTTCCGACAAAGTTAGGTACAAAAGGCAAGGGTGTGCCATTTTATAGGCACCAAACTCAAAATATCCCTTATTATAAATATTGTATACTTTTATAACTCTCTTTGTCTCCCAAGGTTTTGTGTAATCTCTTTTTCGACTATTTTGCTCATAACTTCTTCATACGAAGTGGGAATGACCTCATTCTTTTTCTGTTACCTCTGTCTTTCAGTTCCCCACAGTATACAGGAAAAATTTTACCGGATGGTACTTCGTTCTTTCTACAACGGATCAATGATGACAATGAATTCAAACGTTCTCGTTTTATTAATCTGGACTTGCTCAACTTCACTAACTCATAAAGACCAACTAAATTGCGACTTTTTCTATACATATTTCAAATTCTTTGTAAGTTTTTGAAGCTCTAAATGATCTAGAGAGATTTCCCTACCGTTGTCCGTGTTAGTGAACTAATTAAATTAAATATTGATTGTTTTAACAATTATTCACAAAGACACGTATTTATTTACAAAAGTTGGCGGGGGGCCGAGCAACAAGTTGTGCTCCAACACAGCTTGTGAACGGTCCACTAGTCATCTGTTAAGTCAACTGCTTGATTGGGACCCACACCAAACTCTAATTCGGACAAAGTTAGGTACCAAAGGCAAAGGTGTGCCATTTTATAGGCACCAAAATAAAAATACCCCTTATTATAAATATTGTCTACTTATGTAACTCTCTTTGTCCCCCAAGGTTTTGTGTAATCTCTTTTTCGACTATTTTGGTCATAACTTCTTCATACGAAGTGGGAATGACCTCATTCTTTATCTGTTACCTCTGTCTTTTAGTTTTCCACAGTATACAGGAAAATTTTTAGGTTTTGGACGCTTAAGAATTGGTGTTTCATCCTTATTTTCAATGTAAAGGATGACTTCCCTCTTTATTTTTGGAATCAACATACGTAGAAATGCAATTCGGATAACATGAAGAGCCTTTAAATGTATTATTTTTTACCACAATCATTTTTTAGAAAAATTTTATAATAAAAATGAGTTTATCTAGTTTATCGTTTGGTTTTAAAAAAAGGATTTCGACTTCTAACGAAGTCACTGGACTTCCTTGAGTCAATGAATCCAAAATGCAAGCTTTTTTCGACTCTCAAGCCTCTAGACATGTGATTTCTGAAGGAAATATTTTTCTGAAAATTTTCTATTAAAGGGGAGTCTTTCTGTTTCATGATTTGGTCTTGATCATAGAGTTCCGACATCTAACGAAGCCTGCAGACTTCCTTGAGTCATTTGTGTTTATGTTATTTTATTCAAATTTTGCAATGATTATCTAGCTTAAAGAAGATCCCATAATCGTTGAGAAGTTATTAACGGTTGCAAACCTTATCTCCTTCTTTCCATGTTTTATTATAGGTAATCTATGACCTTTTTAAAAGATTAGAAGTTCATTATTAGAAGGGATATTTCGAGTTTGGTGCCTATAAAAAGGTACACTTCCGCGTTTGGTGCCTAACTTTGTCAATATCTGAGTTTGGTCCCCAGTCAACGAATTGGCGTTGATTGACCGTGTTGACCATCCAATTTAGAGTTAAAAATGTGAAATGTCTAATAAAATTCTAAACTCCGTTTTAATCACTAACTGCGCCCTATCTTCTACATATTCTATGTTTGAGAAATGAGAGTTGTTGATTTTCATTCACGAGGTTTTAGGTTCCACTCTTAATACCATTGCCATGTTCTTCCATTGCTAATATCAAATCATACACTAAGATACTGTTATTTTCTCATATGACCACATTTTTACACAAAATTAAATCAAAAGTATAAGCATAGGTCCCTTCATTGTTAACCGGTAAATCATCCAAAATCTATCTCTCATGTAAACCTAAATAATCGTTTCCTTAAACCTTCAAACTAAACATTATTGTATTGAACACATGAATCCATGTAAATGACCCTATTCATTTTTCAAATTAATCATTATTGCATTAGTTAAATTTGTTTCCACTTTATGTAAATCAATAGTTATCATGGAAGTCAGATAAGTCAGCTTATTTCTCTGGAATGCTCGTAACGTGTTTGGAAAATGATCTAGAGAGATTTCCCTACCGTGGTCCGTGTTAGTGAACTAGTTAAATTAAATAATGATTGTTTAAACAATTATTCACAAAGACACGTATTTATTTAAAAAAGTTGGCTGGGGGCCGAGCAACAAGTTGTGCTCCAACACAGCTTGTGAACGGTCTACCAGTCATCCATTAAGTCAACTGCTTGGTTAGGACCCACACCAAACTCAAATTCCGACAAAGGTAGGTACCAAAGGAAAAGGTGTGCCATTTTATAGGCATCAAACTCAAAATACCCCTTATTATAAATATTGTCTACTTATGTAACTCTCTTTGTCACCCAAGGTTTTGTGTAATCTCTTTTTCGACTATTTTGCTCATAACTTCTTCATACGAAGTGGGAATGACCTCATTCTTTTTCTGTTACCTCTGTCTTTCAGTTCCCCACAGTATACAGGAAAATGTTTAGGATTTGGACGCTTATCAATTGGTGTTTCATCCTTATTTTCAATGTAAAGGATGCCTTCCCTCTTTATTTTTGGAATCAACATACGTAGAAATGCAATTTAGATAACATGTAGAGCATTTAAATGTATTACTTTTTAACCAAAATCATTTTTTAGAAAATTTTATAATAAAAATTTGTTTATTAAGTTTATAGCTTGGTTTTAAAAAAAGGATTTCGACTTCTAACAAAGTCACTGGACTTCCTTGAGTCAATGCATCCAAAATGCAAGCTTTTTTCGACTCTGAAGCCTCTAGACATGTAATTTGTGCAGGAAATATTTTTTCTGAAAATTTCCTATTAAAGGGGAGTCTTTCTGTTTCGTGATTTGGTCTTGATCATAGAGTTCCGACATCTAACGAAGCCTGTGGACTTCCTTGAGTGATTTGTGTTTATGGTATTTTATTCAAATTTTGCAATGATTATCTAGCTTAAAGAAGATCCCAAAATCGTTGAGAAGTTATTAACTGTTGAAAACCTTATATCCTTCTTTCCATGTTTTATTATAGGTAATGCATGACCTTTTTAAAAGATTATAAGTTCATTATTGATAGGGATATTTCGAGTTTGGTTCCTAAAAAATGGTACACTTTCGCGTTTGGTGCCTAACTTTGTCAATATCGTAGTTTGGTGCCCAGTCAACGAATTGGCGTTGATTGAACGTGTTGACCATCCAATTTAGAGTTAAAAATATGAAATGTCTAATAAAATTCTAAACTCCGTTTTATTCACTCACTGCACCCTATCTTCTACATACACCATGTTTGAGAAATGAGAGTTGTTGATTTTCATTCACGAGGTTTTAGGTTCCACTCTTAATACCATTGCCATCTTCTTTCATTGCTAATCTCAAATCATACACTGATCTACTGTTATTTTCTCATATGACCACTTTTTTACACAAAATTAAATCCAAAGTATAAGCATAGGTCCCTTCATTGTTTACCGGTAAATCATCCAAAATCTATCTCTCATGTAAACCCCAATAATCGTTTCCTTAAACCTTCAATCTAACCATTATTGTATTGAAAAAATGAATCCATGTAAATGACCCTATTCATTTTTTAAATTAATCATTATTGTTTTAGTTAAATTTATTTCCAGTTTATGTAAATCCATAGTTATCATGGCAGTCAGATAAGTAAGCCTTATTTCTCTGGATCGCTCGTAACGTGTTTGGAAAATGATCTAGAGAGATTTCCCTACCGTGGTCCGTGTTAGTGAACTAGTTAAATTAAATAATGATTGTTTAAACAATTATTCACAAAGACACGTAGTTATTTACAAAAGTTGGCGGGGGGCCGAGCAACAAGTTGACCTCCAACACAGCTTACGAACGGTCCACCAGTCATCCGTTAAGTCAACTGCTTGGTTGGGACCCACACCAAACTCAAATTCCGACAAAGTTAGGTACCAAAGGAAAAAGTGTGCCATTTTATAGGTACCAAACTCAAAATACCACTTATTATAAATATTTTCAACTTATATAACTCTCTTTGTCCCCCAAGGGTTTGTGTAATCTCTTTTTCGACTATTTTGCTCATAACTTCTTCATACGAAGTGGGAATGGCCTCATTCTTTTTCTGTTACCTCTGTCTTTCAGTTCCCCACAGTATAAAGGAAATGTTTTAGGATTTGGACGCTTAGAAATTGGTGTTTCATTCTTATTTTCAATGTAAAGGATGACTTCCCTCTTTATTTTTGGAATCAACATACGTAGAAATGCAATTTGGATAACATGTAGAGCCTTTAAATATATTATTTTTTACCACAATCATTTTTTAGAGAATTTTATAATAAAAATGAGTTTATCTAGTTTATAGTTTGGTTTTAAAAAAAGGATTTCGACTTCTAACAAAGTCACTGGACTTCCTTGAGTCAATGCATCCAAAATGCAAGCTTTTTTCGACTCTCAAGCCTCTAGACATGTAATTTGTGAAGGAAATATTTTTTCTGAAAATTTTCTATTAAAGGGGAGTCTTTCTATTTCGTGATTTGATCTTGATCATAGAGTTCTGACATCTAACGAAGCCTGTGGACTTCCTTGAGTGATTTGTGTTTATGTTTTTTTATTCAATTTTTGCGATGATTATCTAGCTTAAAGAAGATCCCATAATCGTTGAGAAGTTATTAACGGTTGCAAACCTTATATCCTTCTTTCCATGTTTTATTATAGGTAGTGTATGACCTTTTTAAAAGATTAGAAGTTCATTATTAGAAGGGATATTTCGAGTTTGGTGCCTATAAAATGGTACACTTTCGCGTTTGGTGCTAACTTTGTCAATATCTGAGTTACGTGCCCAGTCAACGAATTGGCGTTGATTGACCGTGTTGACCATCCAATTTAGAGTAAAAAATGTGAAATGTCTAATAAAATTCTAAACTCCGTTTTATTCACTAACTGCACCCTATCTTCTACATACTTCATGTTTGAGAAATTAGAGTTGTTGATTTTCATTCACGAGGTTTTAGGTCCCACTCTTAATACCATTGCCATCTTCTTTCATTGCTAATCTCAAATCATACACTGAGCTACTGTTACTTTCTCATATGACCACCTTTCTACACAAAATTAAATCCAAAGTATAATCATAGGTCCCTTCATTGTTTACCGATAAATCATCCAAAATCTATCTCTCATGTAAACCCCAATAATTGTTTCCTTAAACCTTCAAACTAACCATTATTGTATTGAACAAATGAATCCATGTAAATGACCCTATTCATTTTTCAAATTAATCATTATTGTATTAATTAAATTTTTTTCCATTTTATGTAAATCCATAGTTATCATAGAAGTCAGATAAGTCAGCCTTATTTCTCTGGATCGCTCGTAACGTGTTTGGAAAAGGATCTAGAGAGATTTCCATACCGTGGTCCGTGTTAGTGAACTAGTTAAATTAAATAATGATTGTTTATACAATTATTCACAAGGAAACGTATTTATTTACAAAAGTTGGCGGGGGAGCGAGCAACAAGTTGTGCTCCAACACAGCTTGTGAACGGTCCACCAGTCATCCGTTAAGTCAACTGCTTGGTTGGGACCCACACCAAACTAAAATTCCGACAAAGTTAGGTACCAAAGGAAAAGGTGTGCCATTTTATAGGCACCAAACTCAAAATACCCCTTATTATAAATATTGTCTACTTATATAACTCTCTTTGTCCCCCAAGGGTTTGTGTAATCTCTTTTTCGACTATTTTGCTCATAACTTCTTCATACGAAGTGGGAATGACCACATTCTTTTTCTGTTACCTCTGTCTTTCAGTTCCCCATAGTATACATGAAAACTTTTAGGATTTAGACGCTTAGCAATTGGTGTTTCATCCTTATCTTCAATGTAAAGGATGACTTCCCTCTTTATTTTTGGAATCAACATACGTAGAAATGCAATTTGGATAACATGTAGAGCCTTTAAATGTATTATTTTTTACCGCAATCATTTTTTAGAAAATTTTATAATAAAAATGAGTTTGTCTAGTTTATAGTTTGGTTTTAAATAAAGGATTTAGACTTCTAACGAAGTCACTGGACCTCCTTGAGTCAATGCATCCAAAATGAAACCTTTTTTCGACTCTCAAGCCTCGAGACATGTAATTTGTGTAGGAAATATTTTTTCTGAAAATTTTCTATTAAAGGGGAGTCTTTCTGTTTCATGATTTGGTCTTGATCATAGAGTTCCAACATCTAACGAAGCCTGCCGACTTCCTTGAGTTATTTGTGTTTTTGGTATTTTATTTAAATTTTGCAATGATTATCTAGCTTAAAGAAGATCCCATAATCGTTGAGAAGTTATTAACGGTTGCAAACCTTATCTCCTTCTTTCCATGTTTTATTACAGGTAATCTATGACCTTTTTAAGAGATTAGAAGTTCATTATTAGAAGGGATATTTCGAGTTTGGTGCCTATAAAATGGTACACTTTCGCGTTTGGTGCCTAACTTTGTCAATATCTGAGTTGGTGCCCAGTCAACGAATTGGCGTTGATTGACACCGTGTTGACCATCCAATTTAGAGTTAAAAAATGTTAAATTTCTAATAAACTTCTAAACTCCGTTTTATTCACTAACTGCGCCTTATCTTCTACATACTCCATGTTTGACGAATGAGAGTTGTTGGTTTTCATTCACGAGGTTTTAGGTTCCACTCTTAATACCATTGCCATCTTCTTTCATTGCTAATCTCAAATCATATACCGAGCTACTGTTATTTTCTCATATGACCACCTGTTTTCACAAAATTAAATCCAAAGTATAAGCATAACTCCCTTCATTGTTTACCCGTAAATCATCCAAAATCTATCTCTCATGTAAACCCCAATAATCGTTTCCTTAAACATTCAAATTAACCATTATTGTATTGAACAAATTAATCCATGTAAATGACCCTATTCATTTTTCAAATTAATCATTATTGTATTAAGTAAATTTGTTTCCATTTTATGTAAATCCATAGTTATCATGGCAGTCAGATAAGTCAGCCTTATTTCTCTGGAACGCTCGTAACGTGTTTGGAAAATGATCTAGAGAGATTTCCCTACCGTGGTCCGTGTTAGTGAACTAATTAAATTAAATAATGATTGTTTAAACAATTATTCACAAAGACACGTATTTATCTACAAAAGTAGGCGGGGGGCCGAGCAACAAGTTGCGCTCCAACACATCTTGTGAACGGTCCACCAGTCATCCGTTAAGTCAACTGCTTGGTTGGTACCCACACCAAACTCAAATTCCGACAAAGTTAGGTACAAAAGGCAAAGGTGTGCCATTTTATAGGCACCACACTCAAAATACCCCTTGTTATAAATATTGTCTATTAATATAACTCTCTTTGTCCCCCTAGGTTTGGTGTAATCTCTTTTTCGACTATTTTTCTCATAACTTCTTCATACGAAGTGGAAATGACCTCATTATTTTTCTGTTACCTCTGTCTTCCAGTTCCCCACAGTAATCCGGAAAATTTTTAGGATTTCGACGCTTAGAAATTGGTGTTTCATCCTTATTTTCAATGTAAAGGATGACTTCCCTCTTTATTTTTGGAATCAACATACGTAGAAATGCAATTTGGATAACATGTAGAGCCTTTAAATGTATTATTTTTTACCACAATCATTTTTTAGAAAATTTTATAATAAAAATGAGTTTATCTAGTTTGTAGTTTGGTTTTAAAAAAAGGATTTCGACTTCTAACGAGGTCACTGGACTTCCTTGAGTCAATGCATCCAAAATGCAAGCTTTTTTCGACTCTCAAGCCTCTAGACATGTAATTTGTGCAGGAAATATTTTTTCCAAAAATTTTCTATTAAAGGGGAGTCTTTCAGTTTCATGATTTGGTCTTGATCATAGAGTTCCGATATCTAACAAAGCCTGCGGACTTCCTTGAGTCATTTGTGTTTATGGTATTTTATTTAAATTTTGCAATGATTATCTAGCTTAAAGAAGATCCCAGAATCGTTTAGAAGGTATTAAAGGTTGCAAACCTTATCTCCTTCTTTCCATGTTTTATTATAGGTAATCTATGACCTTTTTAAGAGATTACAAGTTCATTATTATAAGGTTAATTTTGAGTTTGGTGCCTATAAAATGGCACACTTTCGCGTTTGGTGCCCAATCAATGAATTGGCGTTGATTGACCGTGTTGTCCATCCAATTTAGAGTTAAAAATGTGAAATGACTTATAAAATTCAAAACTCCGTTTTATTCACTAACTGCACCTTATCTTCTACATACTCCAGGTTTGAGAAATGAGAGTTGTTGATTTTCATTCACGAGGTTTTAGGTTCCAGGTTTTAATACCATCGCCATCTTCTTTAATTGCTAATCTCAAATCATACACAGAGCTACTGTTATTTTCTCATATGACCACCTGTTTACACAAAATTAAATCTAAAATATAAGCATAGCTCCCTTCATTGTTTACCTGTAAATTATCCAAAATATATCTCTCATGTATACCTCAATAATCGTTTTCTTAAACCTTAAAACTAACCATTATTGTATTGAACAAATGAATCCATGTAAATGACTCTATTTATTTTTCAAAATAATCATTATTATATTAATTAAATTTGTTACCATTTTGTGTAAATCCATAGTTATCATGGCATATAGATTATGTTAGCCTTATTTCTCTGGAACGCTCGTAACGTGTTTAAAAAATGATCTAGAGAGATTTCCCTACGCGGTTCATGTTAGTGAACTAGTTAAATTAAATAATTATTCTTTAAACAATTATTGACAAAGACACGTATTTATTTACAAAAGTTGGAGAGGGGTCTAGCAACAAGTTGTGCTTCAACACATCTTGTGAACGGTCAACCAGTCATCCGTTAAGTCAACTACTTGATTGGGATCCTCACCAAACTCAAATTCTGACAAAGTTAGGTAACAAAGGCAAAGGTGTGCCTTTTTATAGGCACCAAACTCAAAATATCCCTTATTAAAAATATTGCCTACTTATATAACTCTCTTTGTCCCCAAGGTTTTGTGTAATCTCTTTTTCGACTATTTTGCTCATAACTTCTTCATACGAAGTGGGAATGACCTCATTCGTTTTCTGTTACCTTTGTCTTTCAGTTCCCCACAGTATACAGGAATTTTTTTAGGATTTGGACGGTTAACAATTGGTGTTTCATCCTCATTTTCAATGTAAAGGATGACTAACCTCTTTAATTTTGGAATCAACATACATAGAAATGCAATTTGTATAACATGTAGAGACTTTAAATGTATTATTTTTACCGCATTTATTTTTTAGAAAATTATATAATAAAACTGAGTTTATCTAGTTTATAGTTTGTTTTCAAAAAAAAAAGGATTTCGAATTCTAACGAAGTCACTAGACTTCCTTGAGTTAATGCATCCAAAATGCAAGATTTTTTCGACTCTCAAGCCTCTAGACATGTAATTTGTGACGGAAATATTTTTTATAAACATTTTTTATTCAAGGGGAGTCTTTCTTGTTCATGATTTTTTCTTGATCACAGAGTTCCGACATCTAACAAAGCCGGCGGACTTCCTTGAGTCATTTGTGTTTATGATATTTTATTCAAATTTTGCAATGATTATCTAGCTTAAAGAAGATCCTAGAATCGTTAGGATGTTATTCACGGATGCAAACCTTATCTCCTTCTTTACATGTTTTATTATAGGTAATCTATGACCTTTTTAAGAGATTAGAAGTTCATATTTTTAAGGGATATTTTGAGTTTGGTGCCTATAAAATTGTACACTTTTGCGTTTGGTGCCAAACTTTGTAAAAATCTGAGTTTGGTGCCCAGTCAACGAATTGACGTTGATTGAGAGTGTTGACCATCCTATTTAGAGTTATAATTCTGAAATGATTAACAAAATTCTAAACTTCGTTTTATTCACTAAATGCACCTTATCTTCTACATACTCCATGTTTGAGAAATAAGAGTTGTTGATTTTCTTTCACGATGTTTTAGGTTCCACTCTTAATACCATCGCCATCTTCTTTCATTGCTAATCTCAAATAATACACTGAGCTACTGTTATTTTCTCATATTACCATTAGTTTTCACAAAATTAAATCCAAAGTATAAGCATAGCTCCCTTCATTTTTACCCGTAAATCAACTAAAATCTATCTCTCATGTAAACCCCAATAATCGTTTCCTTAAACCTTCAAACTAACCATTATTGTATTGAACAAATGAATCCATGTAAATGAATCTATTCATTTTTCAAATTAATCATTATTGTATTAATTAAATTTTTTTCCATTTTCTGTAAATCCATAGTTACCATGGCAATCAGATTATGTCAGCCTTATTTCTCTTGAACGCTCGTAACGTGTTTGAAAAATGCTCTAGAAAGATCTCCCTAATGTGGTCCGTGTTAGTGAATTAGTTAAATTAAATAATTATTGTTTAAACAATTATTGACGAAGACACGTATTTATTTACAAAAGTTGGCAGGGGGCCGAGAAACAAGTTGTGCTCCAACATAGATTGTGAACGGTCAACCAGTCATCCGTTAAGTCAACTGCTTGATTTGGATCCTCACCAAACTCAAATTCTGACAAAGTTAGGTACCAAAGGCAAAGGTGTGCCATTTTAAAGGCATCAAACTCAAAATAACCCTTATTATAAAGATTGTCTACTTATATAACTCTCTTTGTCCCCCAAGGTTTTGTGTAATCTCTTTTTCGACTATTTTGCTCATAACTTCTTCATACGAAGTGGGAATGACATCATTCTTTTCTCTTACCCCTGTCTTTCAGTTCCCCACAGTATACAAGAAATTTTTTAGAATTGGTGTTTCATCCTTATTTTCAATCTAAAGGATGACTTCCTCTTTATTTTTGGAATCAATATACTTAGAAATGCAATTTGCATAACATGTAGAGCCTTTAAATGTATTATTTTTTTTACCGTAATCATTTTTTAGAAAATTTGATAATAAAACTGAGTTTATCTAGTTTATAGTTTGGTTTTAAAAAAACGATTTCAACTTCTAACGAAGTCAGTAGACTTCCTTGAGTAAATGCATCCAAAATGCAATCTTTTTTCGACTCTCAAGCCTCTAGACATGTAATTTGTGCTGGAAATATTTTTTCTAAACATTTTTTATTAAAGGGGAGTCTTTCTGTTTCATGATTTGGTTTTGATCATAGAGTTCCGACATCTAACGAAGCCTACGGACTTCCTTCAGTCATTTGTGTTTATGATATTTTATTTAAGTTTTGCAATGATTCTCTAGCTTAAAGAAGATCCTAGAATCGTTGATAAGTTATTAACGGTTGCAAACCTTATCTCCTTCTTTACATGTTTTATTATAGGTAATCTATGACCTTTTAAGATATTAGAAGTTCATTATTTGAAGGGATATTTTGTGTTTGGTGCCAATAAAATTGTACACTTTTGCGTTTGGTGCCTAACTTTGTCAAAATATGAGTTTGGTGCCCAGTCAACGAATTGACGTTGATTGACCGTGTTGAACATCCTATTTAGAGTTAAAATTGTGAAATGACTAATAAAATTCTAAACTTCGTTTTATTCACTAACTGCTCCTTATCTTCTACATACTCCATGTTTGAGAAATGAGAGTTGTTGATTTGCATTCACGTTGTTTTAGGTTTCACTCTTAATACCCTCGCCATCTTCTTTCATTGCTAATCTCAAATCATACACTGAGATACTGTTATTATCTCATATGACCACAAGTTTACACAAAATTAAATCCAAAGTATAAGCATAGCTCCCTTCATTTTTTACCCGTACCACCCTTCATTTTTTACCCGTGAATCATCCAAAATCTATCTCTCATGTAAACCCCAATAATCGTTTCCTTAACCCTTCAAACTAACCATTAGTGTATTGAACAAATGAATCCATGTAAATGACATTATTCATTTATTCAATTAATCATTACTGTAGTAATTAAATTTGTTTCCATTTTCTATAAATCCATAGTTATCATGGCAATCAGATTATGTCAGCCTTATTTTTCTGGAACGCTCGTAACGTGTTTAAAAAATGCTGTAGAGAGATTTCCTTACCGTGGTCCGTGTTGGTGAATTAGTTAAATCAAATAATTATTGTTTAAACAATTATTCACAAAGACACGTATTTATTTAAAAAAGTTGGCGGGGGGCCGAGCAACAAGTTGTGCTCCAACACAGCTTGTGAACGGTCAACCAGTCATCTGTTAAGTCAACTGCGTGATTTGGATCCTCACCAAACTCAAATTCTGACAAAGTTAGATACCAAAGGCAAAGGTGTGCCATTTTATAGGTACCAAACTCAAAATAACCCTTATTATAAATATTGTCTACTTATATAACTCTCTTTGTCCCCCAAGGTTTTGTTTAATCTCTTTTTCGACTATTTTGCTCATAATTTCTTCATACGAAGTGGGAATGATCTCATTCTTTTTCTGTTACCCCTGTCTTACAGTTCCCCACAGTATAAAAGAATTTTTTTAGGATTAAGATGATTAAGAATTGGTGTTTCATCCTTATTTTCAATGTAAAGGATGACATCCCTATTTATTTTTGGAATCAATATACGTAGAAATACAATTTGCATAAAATGTGGAGCCTTTAAATGTATTATTTTTTACCGCAATAATTTTTTAGATAATTTTATGATAAACATGAGTTTATCTAGTTTATAGTTTTATTTTAAAAAAAGGATTTCAACTTCTAACGAAGTCAATAGACTTCCTTGAGTAAATGCATCCAAATGCAAGCTTTTTTCAACTCTCAAGCCTTTAGACATGTAATTTATGACGGAAATATTTTTTCTGAACATTTTCTATTAAAGGGGAGTCTTTATGTTTCATGATTTGGTCTTGATCATAGAGTTCCAACATCTAACGAAGCCTGCGGACTTCTTTGTGTCATTTGTGTTTATGATATTTTATTCAAATTTTGCAATGATTCTCTAGCTTAAAGAAGATCCTAGAATCGTTGATAAGTTATTAATGGTTGCAAAACTTATCTCCTTCTTTACATGTTTTATTATAGGTAATCTATGACATTTTTAAGAGATTAGAAGTTCATTATTTGAAGTGATATTTTTTGTTTGGTGCCTATAAAATTGTACACTTTTGCGTTTTCTGCCTAACTTTGTCAAAATCTGAGTTGGGTGCCCAGTCAACGAATTGACGTTGATTGGCCGTGTTAACCATCCTATTTAGAGTTAAAATTGTGAAATGACTAATAAAATTCTAACTTCGTTTTATTCACTAACTGCACCTTATCTTCTACATACTCCATGTTTGAGAAATGAGAGTTGTTGATTTTCATTCACGAGGTTTTAGGTTCCACTCTTAATACCATCGTCATCTTCTTTCACTTCTAATCTCAAATCATACACTGAGCTACTATTATTTTCTCATATGACCATTAGTTTACACAAAATTAAATCCAAAGTATAAGCATAGCTCCCTTCATTTTTTACCCGTAAATCATCCAAATTCTATCTCTCATATAAACCCCAATAATCGTTTCCTTAAACCTTCAAACTAACTATTAGTGTATTGAACAAATGAATCCATGTAAATGACTCTATTTTTATTTTTGAAATTAATTATTACTGTAATAATTAAATTTGTTTCCATTTTCTATAAATCCATAGTTATCATGGCAATCAGATTATGTCAGCCTTATTTCTCTGGAACGCTCGTAACGTGTTTAAAAAATGCTCTAGAGTGATTTCCCTAATGTGGTCCGTGTTGGTGAATTAGTTAAATCAAATAATCTAGGGCCCAGGGTTCGGGGTTCTCAAACCGTATCTCCTTCTTTACATGTTTTATTATAGGTTATCTATGACCTTTTTAAGAGATTAGAAGTTCATTATTTGAAGGGATATTTTGAGTTTGATGACTATAAAATCGCACACCTTTGCCTTTGGTACCTAACTTTGTCAGAATTTGAGTTCAGTGAGGATCCCAATCAAGCAGTTGACTTAACGGATGACTGGTTGACCGTTCACAAGCTGTGTTGGAGCACAACTTGTTGTTCGGCCCCCTGCCAACTTTTGTAAATAAATAAGTGTCTTTGTCAATAATTGTTTAAACAATAATTATTTAATTTGACTAATTCACTAACACGTACCACATTAGGGAAATCTCTTTAGAGCATTTTTTAAACACGTTACGAGCGTTCCAGAGAAATAAGGCTGACATAATCTAATTTCCATGGTAACTAAGGATTTACATAAAATGGAAACAAATTTAAAGAATATAATAATGATTAATTTGAAAAATGAATAGAGTCATTTACATGGATTCATTTGTTCAATACAATAATGGTTAGTCTGAAGGTTTAAGGAAACGATTATTGGGGTTTACATGAGAGATAGATTTTGGATGATGTACGGGTAAAAAATGAAGGGATCTATGCTTATACTTTGGATTTAATTTTGTGTATACTAATGGTCATATGAGAAAATAACAGTAGCTCAGTGTATGATTTGAGATTAGCAATGAAAGAAGGAGATAAGATTTGCAACCGTTAATAACTTATCAACGATTCTTGGATCTTCTTTAAGCTAGAGAATCATTGCAAAATTTGAATAAAATATCATAAACACAAATGACTCAAGGAAGTCCGCAGGCTTCGTTAGATGTCGGAACTCTATGATCAAGACCAAATCATGAAACATAAAGACTCCCCTTTAATAGAAAATGTTCAGAAAAAATATTTCCGCACAAATTACATGTCTAGAGGCTTGAGAGTCTAAGAAACCTTGCATTTTGGGTGCATTTATTCAAGGAAGTCTACTGACTACGTTAGAATTCGAAATCCTTTATTTTGAAAACATTCTATAAACTAAATAAACTCAGTTTTATTATTAAATTTTCTAAAAAAAAAATTCGGTAAAAAATAATACATTTAAAGGCTCTACATGTTATCCAAATTGCATTTCTACGTATGTTGATTCCAAAAATAAAGAGGGAAGTCATCCCTTACATTGAAATAAGGATGAAACACCAATTAATAAGCGTCCAAATCCTAAAAAATTTCCTGTATACTGTGGGGAACTGAAAGACAGAGGTTACACAAAACCTTGGGGGGACAAAGAGAGTTATATAAGTAGACAATATTTGTAATAAGGGATACTTTGAGTTTGGTGCCTAGAAAATGTCACACCTTTGCCTTTGGTACCTAAGTTTGTCAGAATTTGAGTTTTGTGAGGATCCCAATCAAGCAATTGATTTATCGGATGACTGGTTGACCGTTCACAAGCTGTTTTGGAGCACAAATTGTTGCTCAGCCCCCTGCCAACTTTTGTAAATAAATACATGTCTTTGTCAATAATTTTCTAAACAATAATTATTTAATTTTAACTATTTCACCAATACGGACCACATTAGGGAAATCTCTCTAGAGCATTTTACAAACACGTTACGAGCGCTCCAGAGAAATAAGGCTGACATAATCTGATTTCCATGGTAACTATGGATTTACAGAAAATGGAAAAAAATTTAATTAATACAATAATGATTAATATTAAAAATGAATAGAGTCATTTACATGGATTCATTTGTTCAATACAATAATGGTTAGTTTGAAGGTTTAAGGAAACGATTATTGTGGTTTACATGAGAGATAGATTTTGGATGATTTACGGGTAAAAAATGAAGGGAGCTATGCTTATACTTTGGATTTAATTTTGTGTAAACTAATGTTCATATGAGAAAATAACAGTAGCTCAGTGTATGATGTGAGATTATCAATGAAAGTAGATGGCGCTAGTATTAGGAGTGGAACCTAAAACCCCGTGAATGAAAATCAATTAATCTCATTTCTCAAACATGGAGTATGTAGAAGATAAGGTGCAGTTAGTGAATAAAATGAAATTTAGAATTTTGTTAGTCACTTCACAATTTTAACTCTAAATAGGATGGTCACCGCGCTCAATCAACGTCAATTCTTTGACTGGGCACCGAACTCATATTTTACAAAGTTAGGCACCAAACGCAAAAGTGTACAATTTTATAGGCTCCAAACTCAAAATATCCCTTCAAATAATGAACTTCTAATCTCTTAAAAAGGTCATAGATTACCTATAATAAAAGATGGAAAGAAGGATATAAGGTTTGCAACCCTTAATAAATAACTTCTCAAATATTATGGGATCTTCTTTAAGCTAGATAATCATTGCAAAATTTGAATAAAATACCATAAACACAAATGACTCAAGGAAGTCCGCCGGTTTTGTTAGATGTCGGAACTATATGATCAAGACCAAATCATGAACAAGAAAGACTCCCCTTTAATAAAAAATGTTTAGAAAAAATATTTCCGTCGATAATTACATGTCTAGAGGCTTGAGAGTCGAAAAAATCTTGCATTTTGGATGCATTAACTCAAGGAAGACTAGTGGCTTCGTTAGAATTTGAAATCCTTTTTTTTGAAAACAACTATAAACTCGATAAACTCAGTTTTATTATAAAATTTTATAAAAAACAATGCGGTAAAAAATAATACATTTAAAGACTCTACATGTTATGCAAATTGCTTTTCTACGTATGTTGATTCCAAAAATAAAGAGGGAAGTCATCCTTTACATTGAAAATAAGGATGAAACACCAATTGTTAACCGTCCAAATCCTAAAAAATTTCTTGTATACTGTGGGGAACTGAAAGACAGAGGTAGTAGAAAAAGAATGAGGTCATTCCCACTTCGTATGAAGAAGTTATAAGCAAAATAGTCGAAAAAGAGATTACACAAAACCTTGGGGGACAAAGAAAGTTATATAAGTAGACAATATTTGTAATAAGGGATATTTTGAGTTTGGTGCCTATAAAATGGCACACCTTTGCCTTTGGTACCTAACTTTGTCAGAATTTGAGTTTGGTGAGGATCCCAATCATGCTGTTGATTTATCGGATGACTGGTTGACCGTTCACAAGTTTTGTTGGTGCAAAACTTGTTTCTCGGCCCCTGCCAACTTTTATAAATAAATACGTGTCTTTGTCAATAATTGTTTAAAGAATAATTATTTAATTTAACTAATTCACTAACACGGACCACATTAGGGAAATCTCTCTAGAGCATTTTTCAAACACGTTACGAGCGTTCCAGAGAAATAAGGCTAACATAATCTAACTGCCATGATAACTATGGATTTACAGAAAATGGTAAAAAATTTAATTAATATAATAATGATTATTTTGAGAAATAAATAGAGTCATTTACATGGATTCATTTGTTCAATACAATAATGGTTAGTTTTAAGGTTTAAGGAAACGATTATTGGGGTTTACATGAGAGATATATTTTGGATAATTTACGGGTAAACAATTAAGGGAGCTATGCTTATACTTTAGATTTAATTTTGTGTAAACAGGTGGTCATATGAGAAAATAACAGTAGCTCTGTGTATGATTTGAGATTAGCAATGAAAGAAGATGGTGATGGTATTAAAAACTGGAACCTAAAACCTCGTGAATGAAAATCAACAACTCTCATTTCTCAAACATGGAGTATCTAGAAGATAAGGTGAAGTTAGTGAATAAAACGGAGTTTTGAATTTTATTAGTCATTTCACATTTTTAACTCTAAATTGGATGGTCAACACGGTCAATCAAAGCCAATTCATTGACTGGGCACCAAACTCAGATTTGGAAAAAGTTAAGCACCAAACGCGAAAGTGTACCATTTTATAGGCACCAAACTCAAAATTTCCCTTATAATAATGAACTTCTAATCTCTTAAAAAGGTCATAGATTACCTATAATAAAACATGTAAAGAAGGAGATAAGGTTTGCAACCGTTAATAACTTCTCAACGATTCTAGGATTTTCATTAAGCTAGATAATCATTGCAAAATTTGAATAAAATACCATAAACACAAATGACTCAAGGAAGTCCGCAGGCTTCGTTAGATGTCGGAACTCTATGATCAAGACAAAATCATGAAAAATAAAGACTCCCCTTTAGAAGTCGAAATCCTTTTTTTTTAAAACCAAACTATAAACTAGATAAACTCAGTTTTATTATAAAATTTTCTTAAAAATGATTGCAGTAAAAAATAATACATTTAAATGCTCCACATGTTATCGAAATTTCATTTCTACATATGTTGATTCCAAACATAAAGAGGGAAGTCGTCCTTTACATTGAAAATAAGGATGAAACACCAATTCTTAATCGTCCAAATCCTACAAACTTTCCTTTATACTGTGGGGAACTGAAAGACAGAGGTAACAGAAAACATCAAGCAGTTGACTTAACGGATGACTGGTTGACCGTTCACAAGCTTTGTTGGAGCAAAACTTGTTGCTCGACCCCCCGCCAACTTTTGTAAATTAATACGTGTCTTTGTCAATAATTGTTTGAACAATAATTATTTAATTTAACTAGTTCACCAACACGGACCACGGTAGGGAAATCTCTCTAGATCATTTTCCAAACACGTTACGCGCGTTCCAGAGAAATAAGGTTGACTTATCTGACTGCCATGATAACTATGGATTTACAGAAATTGGAAACAAATATAATTAATAAAATAATGATTGATTTGAAAAATGAATAGAGTTATTTACATGGATTCATTTGTTTAATACAATAATGTTTAGTTTGAAGGTTTAAGGAAACGATTATTGGGGTTTACATGAGAGATAGATTTTGGATGATTTCCCGGGTAAACAATGAATGGAGCTATGCTTATACTTTGGAATTAATTTTGTGTAAACATGTGGTCATATGAGAAAATAACAGTAGATTAGTATTTTATTTGAGATTAGCAATGAAAGAAAATGGCGATGGTATTAAGAGTGGAACCTAAAACCTCGTGAATGAAAATCAACAACTCTCATATCTCAAACATGGAGTATGTAGAAGATAAGGTGCAGTTAGTGAATAAAACGAAGTTTAGAATTTTATTAGTCATTCCACATTTTTAACTCTAAATTGGATGGTCAACACGTTCAATCAACGCCAATTCATTGGCTGGGCACCAAACTCAAATTTGGAAAAAGTTAAGCACCAAACGCGAAAGTGTACCATTTTATAGGCACCAAACTCAAAATTTCCCTTCTAATAATGAACTTGTAATCCCTTAAAAAGGTCATAGATTACCTATAATAAAACATGTAAAGAAGGAGATAAGGTTTGCAACCGTTAATAACTTCTCAACGATTCTAGGATTTTCATTAAGCTAGATAATCATTGCAAAATTTGAATAAAATACCATAGACACAGATGACTCAAGGAAGTCCAGTGACTTCGTTAGAAGTCGAAATCTTTTTTTTAAAACCAAACTATAAACTAGATAAACTCATTTTTATTATCAAATTTTCTAAAAAATTATTGTGGTAAAAAATAATACATTTAAAGGCTCTACATGTTATCCAAATTGCATTTCTGCGTATGTTGATTCCAAAAATAAAGAGGGAAGTCACCCTTTACATTAAAAATAAGGATGAAACACCAATTGCTAAGCATCCAAATCCTGAAATTTTTCCTGTATACTGTGGGGAACTGAAAGACAGAGGTAACAGAAAAAGAATGAGGTCATTCCCACTTCGTATGAAGAAGTTATGAGCAAAATAGTCGAAAAAGAGATTACACAAAACCTTGGGGGACAAAGAGAGTTATATATGTAGAAAATATTTATAATAAGGGGTATTTTGAGTTTGGTGCCTATAAAATGGCACACCTTTGCCTTTGGTACCTAACTTTGTCGGAATTTGAGTTTGGTGTGGGTCCCAACCAAGCAGTTGACTTAACGGATGACTGGTGGACCGTTCACAAGCTGTGTTGGAGCACAACTTGTTTCTCGGCCCCCGCCAACTTTTGTAAATGAATATGTGTCTTTGTGAATAATTTTTTAAACAATCATTATTTAATTAACTAGTTCACTATACGGACCACGGTAGGGAAATCTCTCTAGATAATTTTCCAAACACGTTACGAGCGTTCCAGAGAAATAAGGCTGACTTATCTGACTGCCATAATAACTATGGATTTACATAAAGTGGAAACAAATTTAAATAATACAATAATGGTTAATTTGAAAAATGAATAGGGTCATTTACATGGATTCATTTGTTCAATACAATAATGGTTAGTTTGAAGGTTTAAGGAAACGATTATTGGAGTTTACATGAGAGATATATATTGGATGATTTACCGGTAAACAATGAAGGGAGCTATGCGTATACTTTGGATTTAAGTTTGTTTAAACAGGTGGTCATATGAGAAAATAACAGTAGCTCATTGTATGATTTGAGATTAGCAATGAAAGAAGATGGCAATGGTATTAAGAGTGCAACCTAAAACCTCGTGAATAAAAATAAACAACTCTCATTACTCAAACATGGAGTATGTAGAAGATAAGGCACAGTTAGTGAATAAAACGGAGTTTAGAATTTTATTAGACATTTAACATTTTTAAAATTGGATGGTCAACACGGTGTCAATCAACGCCAATTCGTTGACTGGGCACCAAACTCAGATATTGACAAAGTTAGGCACCAAACGCGAAAGTGTACCATTTACCAAACTCGAAATATCCCTTCTAATAATGAACTTCTAATCTCTTAAAAAGGTCATAGATTACCTATAATAAAACATGGAAAGAAGGAGATAAGGTTTGCAACCGTTAATAACTTCTCAACGATTATGGGATCTTCTTTAAGCTAGATAATCATTGCAAAATTTGAATAAAATACCATAAACACAAATGACTCAAGGAAGTCCGCAGGCTTCATTAGATGTCGGAACTGTATGATCAAGACCAAATCATGAAACAGAAAGACTCCCATTTAATAGAAAATTTTCAGAAAAAATATTTGCTGCACAAATTACATGTCTAGAGGCTTGAGAGTCGAAAAAAGATTGGATTTTGGATGCATTGACTCAAGGAAGTCCAGTGACTTCGTTAGAAGTCGAAATCCTTTTTTAAAAACAAAACTATAAACTAGATAAACTCATTTTTATTATAAAGTTTTCTAAAAAATGATTGTGGTAAAAAATAATACATTTAAAGGCTCTACATGTTATCCAAATTGCATTTCTACGTATGTTGATTCCAAAAATAAAGAGGGAAGTCATCCTTTACATTGAAAATAAGGATGAAACACCAATTGCTAAGCGTCCAAATCCTAAAACTTTTCCTATATACTGTGGGGAACTGAAAGACAGAGGTAACAGAAAAAAAATGAGTTCATTCCCACTTTTTATGAAGAAGTTATGAGCAAAATAGTCGAAAAAGAGATTACACAAAACCTTAGGGGACAAAGAGAGTTATATAAGTAGAAAATATTTATAATAAGGGGTATTTTGAGTTTGGTTCCTATAAAATGGCACACCTTTGCCTTTGGTACCTAACTTTGTCGGAATTTTCGTTTGGTGTGGGTCCTAACAAAGCAGTTGACTTAACAGATGACTGGTGGATCGTTCACAAGATGTGTTGGAGCACAACTTGTTGCTCGTCCCCCCGCCAAATTTTGTAAATAAATATGTGTCTTTGTGAATAATCGTATAAACAATAATTATTTAATTTAACTAGTTCACTAACACGGACCACGGTAGGGAAATCTCTCTAGATCATTTTCCAAACACGTTACGAGCATTCCAGAGAAATAAGGCTTACTTATCTGACTGCCATGATAACAACGGATTTACATAAAATGGAAACAAATTTAATTAATACAATAATGATTAATTTGAAAAATGAATAGGGTCATTTACATGGATTCATTTGTTCAATACAATAATGGTTAGTTTGAAGGTTTAAGGAAACGATTATTGGGGTTTACATGAGAGATAGATTTTGGATGATTTACCAGTAAACAATGAAAGGAGCTATGCTTATACTTTGGGTTTAATTTTGTGTAAACAGGTGATCATATGAGAAAATAACAGTAGCTCAGTGTATGATTTGAGATTAGCATTGATAGAAGATGACAATGGTATTAAGAGTGGAACCTAAAACCTCGTGAATGAAAATCAACAACTCCCATTTCTCAAACATGGAGTATGTAGAAGATAGGGCGCAGTTAGTGAATAAAACGGAGTTTAGAATTTTATTAGATATTTCACATTTTTAACTCTAAATTGGATGGTCAACACGGTCAATCAACGCCAATTCGTTGACTGTGCACCAAACTCAGATATTGACAAAGTTAGGCACCAAACGCGAAAGTGTACCATTTTATAGGCACCAAACTCGAAATATCCCTTCTAATAATGAACTTCTAATCTTTTAAAATGGTCATAGATTACCTATAATAAAACATGGAAAGAAGGAGATAAGGTTTGCAAACCTTAATAACTTTTCAACGATTATGGGATCTTCTTTAAGCTAGATAATCATTACAAAATTTGAATAAAATACCATAAACACAAATGACTCAAGGAAGTCCGCAGGCGTCGTTAGATGTCGGAACTCTATGATCAAGACCAAATCATGAAACGGAGTTTAGAACCTAAACTAGATAAACTCATTTTTATTATAAAATTTTCTAAAAAATGATTGTGGTAAAAAAATAATACATTTAAAGGCTCTACATGTTATCCAAATTGAATTTCTACGTATGTTGATTCCAAAAATAAATAGGGAAGTCATCCTTTACATTGAAAATAAGGATGAAACACCAATTGTTAAGCGTCCAAAACCTAAAAAAAATTTCCTGTATACTGGGGAAACTGAAAGACAGAGGTAACAGATAAAGAATGAGGTCATTCCCACTTCGTATGAAGAAGTTATGAGCAACATAGTCGAAAAAGAGATTACACAAAACCTTGGGGGACAAAGAGAGTTATATAAGTAGACAATATTTATAATAAGGGGTATTTTGAGTTTGGTGCCTATAAAATGGCACACCTTTGCCTTTGGTACATAACTTTGTCGGAATTTTAGTTTGGTGTGGGTCCCAATCAAGAAGTTGACTTAACGGATGACTGGTGGACCGTTCACAAGCTGTGTTGGAGCACAACTTGTTGCTCGGCCCCCCGCCAACTTTTATAAATAAATAGTGTCTTTGTGAATAATTGTTTAAACAATCATTATTTAATTTAACTAGTTCACTAACACGGACCAAGGTAGGGAAATCGCTCTAGATCATTTTCCAAACACGTTACGAGCGTTCCAGAGAAATAAGGCTGACTTATCTGACTGCCATGATAACTATGGATTTACATAAAGTGGAAACAAATTTAATTAATGCAATAATGATTAATTTGAAAAATGAATAGGGTCATTTACATGGATTCATGTGTTCAATACAATAATGGATAGTTTGAAGGTTTAAGGAAACGATTATCTAGGTTTACACGAGAGATAGATTTTGGATGATTTACCGGTAAACAATGAAGGGAGCTATGCTTATACTTTGGATTTAATTTTGTGTAAACAGGTGGTCCTATGAGAAAATAACAATAGCTCAGTGTATGATTTGAGATTATCAATGGAAGAAGATGGCAATGGTATTAAGAGTGGAACCTAAAACCTCGTGAATGACAATCAACAACTCTCATTTCTCAAACATAGAATATGTAGAAGATAGGGCGCAGTTAGTGAATAAAACGGAGTTTAGAATTTTATTAGATTTTTCACATTTTTAACTCTAAATTGGATGGTCAACACGGTCAATCAACGCCAATTCGTTGACTGTGCACCAAACTCAGATATTGACAAAGTTAGGCACCAAACGCGGAAGTGTACCATTTTATAGGCACCAAAATCGAAATATCCCTTCTAATAATGAACTTCTAATCTTTTAAAAAGGTCATAGATTACTTATAATAAAACATGGAAAGAAGGAGATAAGGTTTGCAACCGTTAATAACTTCTCAACAATTATGGGATCTTCTTTAAGCTAGATAATCATTGCAAAATTAGAATAAAATACCATAAACACAAATGACTCAAGGAAGTCCAAAGGCTTCTTTAGATGTCAGAAATCTATGATCAAGACCAAATCATCAAACAGAAAGACTCCCCTTTAATAGAAAATTTTCAGAAAAAATATTTCCTGCACAAATTACACGTCTAGAGGCTTCAGAATCGAAAAAAGCTTGCATTTTTGATGCATTGACTCAAGGAAGTCCAGTGACTTCGTTAGAAGTCGAAATCCTCTTTTTAAAACCAAACTATAAACTAGATAAACTCATTTTTATTATAAAATTTTCTAAAAAATGATTATGGTAAAAAATAATACATTTAAAGGATCTACATGTTATCCAAATTGCATTTCTACGTATGTTGATTCCAAAAATAAAGAGGGAAGTCATCCCTTACATTGAAAATAAGGATGAAACACCAATTGCTAAGCGTCCAAATCCTAAAAAATTTCCTGTATACTGTGGGAAACTGAAAGACAGAGGTAACAGATAAAGAATGAGGTCATTCCCACTTCATATGAAGAAGTTATGAGCAAAATAGTCGAAAAAAGGATTACACAAACCCTTGGGGGACAAATAGAGTTATATAAGTAGACAATATTTATAATAATGGGTATTTGGAGTTTGGTGCTTATAAAATGGCACACCTTTCCATTTGGTACCTAACTTTATCGGAATTTGAGTTTGGTGTGGGTCCCAATCAAGCAGTTGACTCAACGGATGACTGGTGGACCGTTCACAAGTTGTGTTGGAGCACAACTTGTTGCTCGGCCCCCGCCAACTTTTGTAAATAAATACGTGTCTTTGTGAATTATTATTTAAACAATCAATATTTAATTTAACTAGTTCACTAACACGGACCACGGTAGGGAAATATCTTTATATCATTTTCCAAACACGTTACGAGCGTTCCAGAGAAATAAGACTAACTTATCTGACTTCCATGATAACTATGGATTTACATAAAGTGGAAACAAATTTAATTAATGCAATAATGATTAATTTGTAAAATGAATAGGTTCATTTACATGGATTCATTTGTTCAATACAATAATGGTTAGTTTGAAGGTTTAAGGAAACGATTATTGGGGTTTACATGAGAGATAGATTTTGGATGATTTACCGGTAAACAATGAAGGGAGCTATGCTTATACTTAGGATTTAATTTTGTTAAACAGGTGATCATATGAGAAAAAAACAGTAGCTCAGTGTATGCTTTGAGATTAGCAATGAAAGAAGATGACAATGGTATTAAGAGTGTAACCTAAAACCTCGTGAATGAAAATCATCAACTCTCATTTCTCAAACATGGAGTATGTAGAATATAAGGCGCAATTAGTGGATAAAACGGAGTTTAGAATTTTATTAGACATTTCACATTTTTAACTCTAAATTGGATGGTCAACACGGTCAATCAACGCCAATTCGTTGACTGGGCTCCAAATTCAGATATTGACAAAGTTAGGCACCAAACGCGAAAGTGTACCATTTTATAGGCACCAAAATCGAAATATCCCTTCTAATAATGAACTTCTAATCTTTTAAAAAGGTCATAGATTACCTATAATAAAACATGGAAAGAAGGAGATAAGGTTTGCAACCCTTAAGAACTTTTCAACGATTATGGGATCTTCTTTAAGCTAGATAATCATTACAAAATTTGAATAAAATACCATAAACACAAATGACTCAAGGAAGTCCGCCGGCTTCGTTAGATGTCGGAACTCTATGATCAAGACAAAATCATGAAACTGAAAGACTCCCCTTTAATAGAAAATTTTTAGAAAAAATATTTCCTGCACAAATTACATATCTAGAGGCTTGAGAGTCGAAAAAAGCTTGCATTTTGGATGCATTGACCCAAGGAAGTCCAGTGACTTTGTTAGAAGTCTAAATCCTCTTTTTAAAACCAAACTATAAACTAGATAAACTCATTTTTATTATAAAATTTTCTAAAAAATGATTGTGGTAAAAAATAATACATTTAAAGGCTCTGCATGTTATCCAAATTGCATTTCTACGTATGTTGATTCCAAAAATAAATAGGGAAGTCATCCTTTACATTCAAAATAAGGATGAAACACCAATTCTTAAGCGTCCAAAACCTAAAAAAATTTTCTGTATACTGGGGAAACTGAAAGACAGAGGTAACAGATAAAGAATGAGGTCATTCCCACTTCGTATGAAGAAGTTATGAGCAAAATAGTCGAAAAAGAGATTACACAAAACCTTGGGGGACAAAGAGAGTTATATAAGTAGACAATATTTATAATAAGGGGTATTTTTAGTTTGGTACCTATAAAATGACACACATTTGCCTTTGGTACCTAACTTTGTCGGAATTTGAGTTTGGTGTGGGTCCAAACCAAGCAGTTGACTTAACGGATGACTGGTGGACCGTTCACAAGCTATGTTGGAGCACAACTTGTTGCTCGCCCCC
>NW_020620159.1:1106491-1143877 GCF_003573695.1 Papaver somniferum
CCCCCCCCCCCCGCCAACTTTGGTAAATAAATACGTGTCTTTCTGAATAATTGTTTAAACAATCATTATTTAATGAATTAGTTCACTAACACGGACCACGGTAGGGAAATCTCTCTAGATCATTTTCCAAACACGTTACGAGCGTTCCAGAGAAATAAGGCTGACTTATCTGACTGCCATGATAACTATGGATTTACATAAAGTGGAAACAAATTTAATTAATGCAATAATGATTAATTGAAAAAATGAATAGGGTCATTTACATGGATTCATTTGTTCAATACAATAATGGTTAGTTTGAAGGTTTAAGGAAACGATTATTGGGGTTTACATGACAGATAGATTTTGGATGATTTACCGGTAAACAATGAAGGGAGCTATGCTTATACTTTGGATTTAATTTTGTGTAAACAGGTGGTCATATGAGAAAATATCAGTAGCTCAGTGTATGATTTGAGATTAGCAATGAAAGAAGATGGCAATGGTATTAAGAGTGGAACTTAATACCTCGTGAATGAAAATCAACAACTCTCATTTCTCAAAGATGGATTATGTACAAGATAGGGCGCAGTTAGTGAATAAAACGGAGGTTAGAATTTTATTACACATTTCACATTTTTAACTCTAAATTGGATGGTCAACACGGTCAATCAACGCCAATTCGGTGACTGGGCACCAAACTCAGATATTGACAAAGTTAGGCACCATACGCGAAAGTGTACCATTTTATAGGCACCAAACTCAAAATATCCCATCTAATAATGAACTTCTAATCTTTTAAAAAGGTCATAGATTACCTATAATAAAACATGGAAAGAAGGAGATAAGGTTTTCAACCGTTAATAACTTCTCAACGATTATGGGATCTTCTTTAAGCTAGATAATCATTGCAAAATTTGAATAAAATACCATAAACCAAATGACTCAAGGAAGTCCGCAGGCTTCGTTAGATGTCGGAACTCTATGATCAAGACCAAATCATGAAACAGAAAGACTCCCCTTTAATAGAAAATTTTCAGAAAAAATATTCACTGCATAAATTACATGTCTAGGGGCTTGAGAGTCGAAAAAATCTTGCATTTTGGATGCATTGACTCAAGGAAGTCCTGTGACTTCGTTAGAAGTCGAAACCCTTTTTTTAAAACCAAACTATAAACTAGATAAACTCATTTTTATAATAAAATTTTCTAAAAAATTATTGTGGTAAAAAATAATACATTCAAAGGCTATACATGTTATCCAAATTGCATTACTACGTATGTTGATTCCAAAAATAAAGAGGGAAGTCATCCCTTACATTGAAAATAAGGATGCAACACAAAACCTTGGGGGATAAAGTGAGTTATATAAGTAGACAATATTTATAATAAGGGGTATTTTGTGTTTGGTGCTTATAAAATGGCACACCTTTGCCTTTGGTACCTAAATTTGTCGGAATTTGAGTTTGGTGTGGGTCCCAATCAAGCAGTTGACTTAACAGATGACTGGTGGACCGTTCACAAGCTGTGTTGGAGCACAACTTGTTGCTCAGCCCCTCGCAAAGTTTTGTAAATAAATACATGTCTTTGTGAATAATTGTTTAAACAATTATTATTTAATTTAACTAGTTCACTAACACGGACCACGGTAGGGAAATCTCACTAGATCATTTTCCAAACACGTTACGAGCGTTCCAGAGAAATAATGCTGACTTATCTGACTGCCATGATAACCATGGATTACATAAAGTGGAAACAAATTTAATTAATACAATAATGATTAATTTGGAAAATGAATAGGGTCATTTACATGGATTCATTTGTTCAATACAATAATGGTTAGTTTGAAGGTTTAAGGAAACGATTATTGGGGTTTACATGAGAGATAGATTTTGGATGATTTACCGGTAAACAATGAAGGGAGCTATGCTTATACTTTGGATTTAATTTTGTTAAACAGGTGATCATATGAGAAAATGACAGTAGCTCAGTGAATGCTTTGAGATTAGCAATGAAAGAAGATGGCAATGGTATTAAGAGTGTAACCTAAAACCTCGTGAATGAAAATCATCAACTCTCATTTCTCGAACATGGAGTATGTAGAATATAAGGCGCAGTTAGTGGATAAAACAGAGTTTATAATTTTATTAGACATTTCACATTTTTAACTCTAAATTGGATGGTCAACACGGTCAATCAACGCCAATTCGTTGACTGGGCACCAAACTCAGATATTGACAAAGTTAGGCACCAAACGCGGAAGTGTACCATTTTATAGGCACCAAACTCGAAATATCCCTTCTAATAATGAACTTCTAATCTTTTAAAAAGGTCATAGATTACCAAAAATAAAACATGGAAAGAAGGAGATAAGGTTTGCAACCGTTAATAACTTCTCAACGATTATGGGATCTTCTTTAAGCTAAATAATCATTGCAAAATTTGAATAAAATACCATAAACACAAATGACTCAAGGAAGTCCGCAGGCTACGTTAGATGTCGGAACTCTATCATCAAGACCAAATCATGAAACAGAAAGACTCCCTTTTAATAGAAATTTTTTAGAAAAAATATTTCCTGCACAAATTACATATCTAGAGGCTTGAGAGTTGAAAAAAACTTGCATTTTGGATGCATTGACTCAAGGAAGTCCATTGACTTTTTTAGAAGTCTAAATCCTCTTTTTAAAACCAAACTATAAGCTGGATAAACTCATTTTTATTATAAAATTTTCTAAAAAATTATTGTGGTAAAAAATAATACATTTAAAGGCTCTGCATGTTATCCAAATTGCATTTCTACGTATGTTGATTCCAAAAATAAAGAGGGAAGTCATCCCTTACATTGAAAACAAGGATGAAACACCAATTGCTAAGCGTCCAAATCTTAAAAAATTTCATGTATACTGTGGGAAACTGAAAGACAGAGGTAACAGATAAAGAATGAGGTCATTCCCACTTCGTATGAAGAAGTTATGAGCAAAATAGTCGAAAAAGAGATTACACAAAACCTTGGGGGACAAACTGAGTTATATAAGTAGACAATATTTATAATAAGGGGTATTTTTAGTTTGGTTCCTATAAAATGGCACACCTTTGCCTTTGGTACCTAACTTTGTCGGAATTTGAGTTTGGTGTGGGTCCCAATCAAGCAGTTGACTTAACGAATGACTGTTGGACTGTTCACAAGCTATGTTGGAGCACAACTTGTTGCTCGCCCCCCGCCAACTTTGGTAAATAAATACGTGTCTTTGTGAATAATTGTTTAAACAATCATTATTTAATTTAACTAGTTCACTAACACGGACCACGGTAGGGAAATCTCTCTAGATCATTTTCCAAACACAATACGAGCGTTCCAGAGAAATAAGGCTGACTTATCTGACTGCCATGATAACTATGGATTTACATAAAGTGGAAACAAATTTAATTAATGCAATAATGATTAATTTGAAAAATGAATAGGGTCATTTACATGGATTCATTTGTTCAATACAATAATGGTTAGTTTGAAGGTTTAAGGAAACGATTATTGGGGTTTACATGAGAGATAGATTTTGGATGATTTACCGGTAAACAATGAAGGGAGCTATGTTTATACTTTGGATTTAATTTTTTGTAAACAGGTGGTCATATGAGAAAATAAGGGTAGCTCAGTGTATGATTTTATATTAGAAATGAAAGAAGATGGCAATGGTATTAAGAGTGGAACCTAAAACCTCGTGAATGAAAATCAACAACTCTCATTTCTCAAACATGGAGTATGTAGAAGATAGGGCGCAGTTAGTGAATAAAACGGAGGTTAGAATTTTATTAGACATTTCACATTTTTAACTCTAAATTGGATGGTCAACACGGTCAATCAACGCCAATTCGTTGACTGGGCACCAAACTCAGATATTTATAAATTAGGCACCAAACGCGAAAGTGTACCATTTTATAGGCACCAAACTCGAAATATCCCTTCTAATAATGAACTTCTAATCTTTTAAAAAGGTCATAGATTACCTATAATAAAACATTTAAAGAATGAGATAAGGTTTTCAACCGTTAATAACATCTCAACGATTATGGGATCTTCTTTAAGCTAGATAATCATTGCAAAATTTGAATAAAATACCATAAACACAAATGACTCGAGGAAGTCCGCAGGCTTCGTTAGATGTCGGAACTCTATGATCAAGACCAAATCTTGAAACAGAAATACTCCCCTTTAATAGAAAATTTTCAGAAAAAATATTCCCTGCACAAATTACATGTCTAGAGGCTTGAGAGTCGAAAAAAGCTTGCATTTTGGATGCATTGACTCAAGGAAGTCCAGTGACTTCGTTAGAAGTTGAATTTTTTTTTTTAAAACCAAACTATAAACTAGATAAACTCATTTTTATTATAAAATTTTCTAAAAAATGATTGTGGTAAACAATAATACATTTAAAGGATCTACATGTTATCCAAATTGCATTTCTACGTATGTTGATTCCAAAAATAAAGAGGGAAGTCATCCTTTACATTGAAAATAAGGATGAAACACCAATTGTTAAGCATCCAAAACCTAAATTGTTTTCCTGTATACTGTGGGGAACTGAAAGACAGAGGTAACAGAAAAAGAATGAGGTCATTCCCACTTCGTATGAAGAAGTTATGAGCAAAATAGTCGAAAAAGAGATTACACAAACCCTTGGGGGACAAAGAGAGTTATATAAGTAGACAATATTTATAATAAGGGGTATTTTGTGTTTGGTGCTTATAAAATGGTACACCTTTGCCTTTGGTACCTAACTTTGTCGGAATTTGAGTTTGGTGTGGGTCCCAATCAAGCAGTTGACTTAACTGATGACTGGTGGACCGTTCACAAGCTGTGTTGGAGCACAACTTGTTGCTCGGACCCCCGCCAACTTTTGTAAATAAATACGTGTCTTTGTGAATAATTGTTTAAACAATCATTATTTAATTTTACTAGTTCACTAACACGGACCACGGTAGGGAAATCTCTCTAGATCATTTTCCAAACACGTTACGAGCGTTTCGGAGAAATAAGACAGACTTATCTGACTGCCATGATAACTATGGATTTACATAAAATGGAAACAAATTTAATTAATACAATAATGATTAATTTGAAAATTGAATAGGGTCATTTACATGGATTCATTTGTTCAATACAATAATGGTTAGTTTGAAGGTTTAAGGAAACAATTATTGGGGTTTACATGAGAGATAGATTTTGGATGATTTACCGGTAAACAATGAAGGGATCTATGCTTATACTTTGGATTTAATTTTGAGTAAACAGGTGGTCATATGAGAAAATAAGGGTGGCTCAGTGTATGATTTGAGATTAGCAATGAAAGAAGATGGCAATGGTATTAAGAGTGGAACCTAAAACCTCGTGAATGAAATCAACAACTCTCGTTTCTCAAACATCGAGTATGTAGAAGATAAGGCGCATTTAGTGAATACAACGGGGTTTAGAATTTTATTAGACATTTCACATTTTTAACTCTAAATTAGATGGTCAACACGGTGTCAATCAACGCCAATTCGTTGACTGGGCACCAAACTCAGATATTGACAAAGTTAGGCACCAAAGGCGAAAGTGTACCATTTTATAGGCACCAACTTTGTCGGAATTTTAGTTTTGTGTGGGTCCCAATCAAGCAGTTGACTTAACGGATGACTGGTGGACCGTTCACAAGCTGTGTTGGAGCACAACTTGTTGCTCGGCCCCCACCAACTTTTGTAAATAAATACGTGTCTTTGTGAATAATTGTTTAAACAATAATTATTTAATTTAAGTAGTTCACTAACACGGACCACAGTAGGGAAATCTCTCTAGATTATTTTCCAAACACGTTACGGGCGTTCCATAGAAATAAGGCTGACATAAGCTAGATAATCATTGCAAAATTTGAATAAAATCCCATAAACACAAATGACTCAAGGAATTCCGCAGGCTTCGTCAGATGTCATAACTCTATGATCAAGACCAAATCATGAAACAAAAGACCCCCTTTAAAAGAAAATTTTCAGAAAAAATATTTCCTGCACAAATAACATGTATAGAGGCTTGAGATTCGAAAAAAGCTTGCATTTTGGATGCATTGACTCAAGGAAGTCCAGTGACTTCGTTAGAAGTCGAAATCCTTTACCAAACTATAAACTAGATAAACTCATTTTTATTATAAAATTTTCTAAAAAATGATTGTGGTAAAAAATAATACATTTAAGGACCCAAATGTTATCCAAATTGCATTTCTACGTATGTTTATTCCAAAAATAAAGAGGGGAGTCATCCTTTACATTGAAAACAAGGATGAAACACCAATTGTTAAGCGTCCAAAACCTAAATTTTTTCCTTTATACTGTGGGGAACTGAAAGACATAGGTAACAGAAAAATAATGAGGTCATTCCCACTTCGTATGAAGAAGTTATGGGCAAAATATTCGAAAAACAGATTACACAAACCCTTGGGGGACAAAGAGAGTTATATAAGTAGACAATATTTATAATAAGCGGTATTTTGAGTTTGGTGCCTATAAAATGGCACACCCTTGCCTTTTGTACCTAACTTTGTCGGAATTTGAGTTTGGTGTGGGTCCCAACCAAGCAGTTGACTTAACGGATGACTGGTGGACCGTTCACAAGCTGTGTTGGTGCACAACTTGTTTCATTTTTCCTTAAACCTTCAAACTAACCATTATTGTACTGAAGAAATAAATCCATGTAAATGACCCTATACATTTTTCAAATTAATCATTATTGTGTTAATTAATTTTTTTTTCCATTTTATGTAAATCCATAGTTATCATGGCAGTCAGATAAGTCAGCCTTATTTCTCTGGAACGCTCGTAACGTGTTTGGAAAATGATCTAGAGAGATTTCCCTAACGTGGTCCGTGTTACTTAACTAGTTAAATTAAATAATGATTGTTTAAACAATTATTCACAAAGACACGTATTTATTTACAAAAGTTGGCGGGGAGCCGAGCAACAAGTTGTGCTCCAACACAGCTTGTGAACGGTCCACCAGTCATCCGTTAAGTCAACTGCTTGGTTGGGACCCACACCAAACTCAAATTCCGACAAAGTTAGGTACAAAGGGAAAAGGTGTGCCATTTTATAGGCACCAAACTCAAAATACCCCTTATTATAAATATTGTCTACTTATATAACTCTCCTTGTCCCCCAAGGGTTTGTGTAATCTGTTTTTCGAATATTTTGCCCATAACTTCTTCATACGAAGTGGGAATGACCTCATTCTTTTTCTGTTACCTCTGTCTTTCAGTTACCCACAGTATACAGGAAATTTTTTTAGGATTTGGACGCTTAGCAATTGGTGTTTCATCCTTATTTTCAATGTAAAGGATGACTTCCCTCTTTATGTTTGGAATCAACATACGTAGAAATGCAATTTGGATAACATGTAGAGCCTTTAAATGTATTATTTTTTACCGCAATCATTTTTTAAAACATCTTATAATAAAAATGAGTTTATCTAGTTGATAGTTTGGTTTTAAAAAAAGGATTTCGACTTCTAACGAAGTCACTGGACTTCCTTGAGTCAATGCATCCAAAATGCAAGCTTTTTTCGACTCTCAAGCCTCTATACATGTAATTTGTGAAGGAAATATTTTTTCTTAAAATTTTCTATTAAAGGGGAGTCTTTCTGTTTCCTGATTTGGTTTTGATCATAGAGTTCCGATATCTAACGAAGCCTGCGGACTTCCTTGAGTCATTTGTGTTTATGGTATTTTATTCAAATTTTGCAATGATTATCTAGCTTAAAGAAGATCCCATAATCGTTGAGAAGTTATTAACGGTTGCAAACCTTATCTCCTTCTTTCCGTGTTTTATTATAGGTAATCTATGACCTTTTTATAAGATTATAAGTTCATTATTAGAAGGGATATTTTTAGTTTGGTTCCTATAAAATGGTACACTTTCGCGTTTGGTGCCTAACTTTGTCAATATCTGAGTTTGGTGCCCAGTCAACGAATTGGCGTTGATTGACCGTGTTGACCATCCAATTTAGAGTTAAAAATGTGAAATGTGTAATAAAATTCTAACCTCCGTTTTATTCACTAACTGCTCCCTATCTTCTACATACTCCATGTTTGAGAAATGAGAGTTGTTGATTTTCATTCACGAGGTTTTAGGTTCCACTCTTAATACCATTGCCATCTTCTTTCATTGCTAATCTCAAATAATACACTGAGCTACTGTTATTTTCTCATATGACCACATATTTAAACAAAATTAAATCCAAAGTATAAGCATAGCTCCCTTCATTGTTTACCGGTAAATCATCCAAAATATATCTCTCATGTAAACCCCAATAATCGTTTCCCTTAACCTTCAAACTAACCATTATTGTATTGAACAAATGAATACATGTAAATGACCCTATTCATTTTTCAAATTAATCATTATTTTATTAATTAAATTTGTTTCCATTTTATGTAAATCCATAGTTATCGTGGAAGTCAGATAAGTCAGCCTTATTTCTCCTGAACGCTCGTAACGTGATTGGAAAATGATCTAGAGAGATTTCCCTACCATGGTCCGTGTTAGTGAACTAATTAAATTAAATAATGATTGTTTAAACAATTATTCACTAAGACACGTATTTATTTACAAAACTTTGCGGGGGGCCGAGCAACAAGTTGTGCTCCAACACAGCTTGTGAACGGTCCACCAGTCATCCGTTAAGTCAACTGCTTGATTGGGACCCACACGAAACTCAAATTCCGACAAAGTTAGGTACCAAAAGCAAAGGTGTGCCATTTTATAGGCACCAAACTCAACATACCCCTAATTATAAATATTGTCTACTTATATAACTCTCTTTGTCCCCCAAGGGTTTGTGTAATCTCTTTGTCGACTATTTTGCTCATAACTTCTTCATACGAAGTGGGAATGACCTCATTCTATTTCTGTTACCTCTGTCTTTAAGTTCCCCACAGTATACAGGGAAACTTTTAGGATTTGGACGCTTAGCAATTGGTGTTTCATCCTTATTTTCAATGTAAAGGATGACTTCCCTTTTTATTTTTGGAATCAACATACGTAGAAATGCAATTTAGATAACACGTAGAGCCTTTAAATGTATTATTATTTACCACAATCATTTTTTAGAAAATTTTATAATAAAAATGAGTTTATCTAGTTTATAGTTTGGTTTTAAAAAAAAGGATTTCGACTTCTAACGAAGTCACTGGACTTCTTTGAGTCAATGCATCCAAAATGCAAGCTTTTTTCGACTCTCAAGCCTCTAGACATGTAATTTGTGCAGGGAATATTTTTTATGAAAATTTTCTATTAAAGGGGAGTCTTTATGTTTCATGATTTGGTTTTGGTCATAGAGTTCCTACATCTAACGAAGCCTGCGGACTTCCTTGAGTCATTTGTGTTTATGGTATTTTATTCAAATTTTGCAATGATTATCTAGCTTAAAGAAGATCCCATAATCGTTGAGAAGTTATTAACGGTTGCAAACCTTATCTCCTTCTTTCCATGTTTTATTATAGGTAATCTATGACCTTTTTAACAGATTAGAAGTTCATTTTTAGAAGGGATATTTTGAGTTTGGTGCCTATAAAATGGTACACTTTCGCGTTTGGTGCCTAACTTTGTCAATATATGAGTTTGGTGCCCAGTCAACGAATTGGCGTTGATTGACCGTGTTGACCATTCAATTTAGAGTTAAAAATGTGAAATGTCTAATAAAATTCTAACCTCCGTTTTATTCACTAACTGCGCCCTATCTTCTACATACTCCATGTTTGAGAAATGAGAGTTGTTAATTTTCATTCACGAGGTTTTAGGTTCCACTCTTAATACCATTGCCATCTTCTTTCATTGCTAATCTCAAATCATACACTGAGCTACTGTTATTTTCTCATATGACCACCTGTTTACACAAAATTAAATCCAAAGTATAAGCATAGCTCCCTTCATTGTTTACCGGTAAATCATCCAAAATCTATCTCTCATGTAAACCCCAATAATCATTTCCTTAAACCTTCAAACTAACCATTATTGTATTGAACAAATGAATCCATGTAAATGACCCTATTCATTTTTCAAATTAATCATTATTGTATTAATTAAATTTGTTTCCGTTTTATTTCAAATTAATCATTATTGAACACCGTGTTGACCATCCAATTTAGAGTTAAAAATGTGAAATCTCTAATAAAATTCAAAACTCCGTTTTATTCACTAACTGCGCCTTATCTTCTACATACTCCATGTTTGAGAAATGACAGTTGTTGATTTTCATTCACGAGGTTTTAGGTTCCACTCTTAATACCATTGCCATCTTCTTTCATTGCTAATCTCAAATCACACACTGAGCTACTGTTATTTTCTCATATGACGACCTGTTTGCACAAAATTAAATGCAAAGTATAAGCATAGCTCCCTTCATTGTCTACCGGTAAATCATCCAAAATCTATCTCTCATGTAAACCCCAATAATCATTTCCTTAAACCTTCAAACTAACCATTACTGTACTGAACAAATAAATCCATGTAAATGACCCTATTCATTTTTCAAATTAATCATTATTGTATTAATTAAATTTTTTTTCCATTTTATGTAAATCCATAGTTATCATGGCAATCAGATAAGTCAGCCTTAATTCTCTGGAACGCTCGTAGCGTGTTTGGAAAATGATCTAGAGAGATTTCCCTACCGTGGTCTGTGTTAGTGAACTAGTTAAATTAAATAAGGACTGTTTAAACAATTAATCACAAAGACACTTATTTATTTACAAAAGTTGGAAGGGGGCCGAGCAACAAGTTGTGCACCAACACAGCTTGCGAACGGTCCACCAGTCATCCGTTATGTCAACTGCTTGGTTGGGACCCACACAAAACTCAAATTCCGAAAAAGTTAGGTACAAAATGCAAGGGTGTGCCATTTTATAGGAACCAAACTCAAAATACCCCTTATTATAAATATTGTCTACTTATATAACTCTCCTTGTCCCCCAAGGGTTTGTGTAATCTGTTTTTCGAATATTTTTCCCATAACTTCTTTATACGAAGTGGGAATGACCTCATTCTTTTTCTGTTACCTCTGTCTTTCAGTTCCCCACAGTATACAGGAAAAAATTTAGTATTTGGACGCTTAGAAATTGGTGTTTCATCCTTATTTTGAATGTAAAGGATGACTTCCGTCTTTATGTTTGGAATCAACATACGTAGAAATGAAATTTGGATAACATGTAGAGCCTTTAAATGTATTATTTTTTACCGCAATCATTTTTTAAAGTATTTTATAATAAAAATGAGTTTATCTAGTTTATAGTTTGGTTTTAAGAAAAGGATTTCGACTTCTAACGAAGTCACTGGACTTCCTGGAGTCAATGCATCCAAAATGCAAACTTTTTTCGACTCTCAAGCCTCTAGACATGTAATTTGTGCAGGAAATATTTTTTCTTAAAATTTTCTATTAAAGGGAGTCTTTCTGTTTCCTGATTTGGTCTTGATCATAGAGTTCTGACATCTAACGAAGCCTGCGGACTTCCTTGAGTCATTTGTGTTTATGGTATTTTATTCAAATTTTGCAATGATTATCTAGCTTAAAGAAGATCCCATAATCGTTGAGAGGTTATTAACGGTTGCAAACCTTATCTCCTTCTTTCCGTGTTTTATTATAGGTAATCTATGACCTTTTTAAAAGATTATAAGTTCATTATTATAAGGGATATTTTGAGTTTGGTTCCTATAAAATGGTACACTTTCGCGTTTGATTCCTAACTTTGTCAATATCTGAGTTTGGTGCCCAGTCAACGAATTGGCGTTGATTGACACCGTGTTGACCATCCAATTTAGAGTTAAAAATGTGAAATGTCTAATAAAATTCTAAACTCCGTTTTATTCACTAACTGCGCCTTATCTTCTACATACTCCATGTTTGAGAAATGAGAGTTGTTGATTTTCATTCACGAGGTTTTAGGTTCCACTCTTAATACCATTGCCATCTTCTTTAATTGCTAATCTCAAATCACACACTGAGCTACTGTTATTTTCTCATATGACGACCTATTTACACAAAATTAAATCCAAAGTATAAGGATAGCTCCCTTCATTGTTTACCGGTAAATCATCCAAAATCTATCTCTCATGTAAACCCCAATAATCGTTTCCTTAAACCTTCAAACTAACCATTATTGTACTGAACAAATAAATCTATGTAAATGACCCTATTCATTTTTCAAATTAATCATTATTTTATTAATTAAATTTGTTTCCATTTTATGTAAATCCATAGTTATCATGGCAATCAGATAAGTCAGCCTTATTTCTCTGGAACGCTCGTAGCGTGTTTGGAAAATGATCTAGAGATATTTCCCTACCGTGGTCCGTGTTAGTGAACTAGTTAAATTAAATAATGACTGTTTAAACAATTAATCACAAAGACACGTATTTATTTACAAAAGTTGGCGGGGGCCGAGCAACAAGTTGTGCACCAACACAGCTTGCGGACGGTCAACCAGTCATCCGTTAAGTCAACTGCTTGGTTGGGACCCACACAAAACTCAAATTCCGAAAAAGTTAGGTACAAAAGGCAAGGGTGTGCCATTTTATAGGCACCAAACTCAAAATACCCCTTATTATAAATATTGTTTACTTATATAACTCTCCTTGTCCCCCAAGGGTTTGTGTAATCTGTTTTTCGAATATTTTGCCCATAACTTCTTCATACGAAGTGGGAATGACCTCATTCTTTTTCTGTTACCTCTGTCTTTCAGTTCCCCACAGTATACAAGAAATTTTTTTAGGATTTGGACGCTTAGCAATTGGTGTTTCATCCTTATTTTCAATGTAAAGGATGACTTCCCTTTTTATGTTTGGAATCAACATACGTTGAAATGCAATTTGGATAACATGTAGAGCCTTTAAATGTATTATTTTTTACCACAATAATTTTTTAAAAAATTTTATAATAAAGATGAGTTTATCTAGTTTATAGTTTGTTTTAAAAAAAAGGATTTCGACTTCTAACGAAGTCACTGGACTTCCTGGAGTCAATGCATCCAAAATGCAAGCTTTTTTCGACTCTCAAGGCTCTAGACATGTAATTTGTGCAGGAAATATTTTTTCTTAAATTTTTTTATTAAAGGGAGTCTTTCTGTTTCCTGATTTTGTCTTGATCATAGAGTTCTGACATCTCACGAAGCCTGCGGACTTCCTTGAGTCATTTGTGTTTATGGTATTTTATTCAAATTTTGCAATGATTATCTAGCTTAAAGAAGATCCCATAATCGTTGAGAAGTTATTAACGGTTGCAAACCTTATCTCCTTCTTTCCGTGTTTTATTATAGGTAACCTATGACCTTTTTAGAAGATTATAAGTTCATTATTATAAGGGATATTTTGAGTTTGGTTCCTATAAAATGGTACACTTTCGCGTTTGATGCCTAACTTTGTCAATATCTGAGTTTGGTGCCCAGTCAACGAATTGGCGTTGATTGACACCGTGTTGACCATCCAATTTAGAGTTAAAAATGTGTAATGTCTAATAAAATTCTAAACTCCTTCACTAACTGCGCCTTATCTTCTACATACTCCATGTTTGAGAAATGAGAGTTGTTGATTTTCATTCACGAGGTTTTAGGTTCCACTCTTAATACCATTGCCATCTTCTTTAATTGCTAATCTCAAATCACACACTGAGCTACTGTTATTTTCTCATATGACGACCTGTTTACACAAAATTAAATCCAAAGTATAAGCATATCTCCCTTCATTGTTTACCGGTAAATCATCCAAAATCTATCTCTCATGTAAACCCCAATAATCGTTCCCTTAAACCTTCAAACTAACCATTATTGTACTGAACAAATAAATCTATGTAAATGACCCTATTCATTTTTCAAATTAATCATTATTGTATTAATTAAATTTGTTTCCATTTTATGTAAATCCATAGTTATCATGGCAATCAGATAAGTCAGCCTTATTTCTCTGGAACGCTCGTAGGGTGTTTGGAAAATGATCTAGAGAGATTTCCCTACCGTGGTCCGTGTTAGTGAACTAGTTAAATTAAATAATGACTGTTTAAACAATTAATCACAAAGACACGTATTTATTTACAAAAGTTGGCGGGGGCCGAGCAACAAGTTGAGCACCAACACAGCTTGCGAACGGTCCACCAGTCATCCGTTACGTCAACTGCTTGGTTGGGACCCACACAAAACTCAAATTCCGAAAAAGTTAGGTACAAAAGGCAAGGGTGTGCCATTTTATAGGCACAAAACTCAAAATACCCCTTATTATAAATATTGTCTACTTATATAACTCTCCTTGTCCCCCAAGGGTTTGTGTAATCTGTTTTTCGAATATTTTGCCCATAACTTCTTCATACGAAGTGGGAATGACCTCATTCTTTTTCTGTTACCTCTGTCTTTCAGTTCCCCACAGTATACATGAATTTTTTTTAGGATTTGGACGCTTAGCAATTGGTGTTTCATCCTTATTTTCAATGTAAAGGATGACTTCCCTCTTTATGTTTGGAATCAACATACGTAGAAATGCAATTTGGATAACATGTAGAGCCTTTAAATGTATTATTTTTTACCGCAATCATTTTTTAAAAATTTTTATAATAAAAATGAGTTTATCTAGTTTATAATTTGGTTTTAAAAAAAGGATTTCGACTTCTAACGAAATCAGTGGACTTCCTTGAGTCAATGCATCCAAAATGCAAGCTTTTTTCGACTCTCAAGCCTCTAGACATGTAATTTGTGAAGGAAATATTTTTTCTTAAAATATTCTATTAAAGGGGAGTCTTTCTGTTTCCTGATTTGGTCTTGATCATAGAGTTCCGACATCTAACGAAGCCTGCGGACTTCCTTGAGTCATTTGTGTTTATGGTATTTTATTCAAATTTTGCAATGATTATCTAGCTTAAAGAAGATCCCATAATCGTTGAAAAGTTATTAACGGTTGGAAACCTTATCTGCTTATTTCCATGTTTTATTATAGGTAATCTATGACATTTTTAAAACCTTAGAAGTTCATTATTAGAAGGGTTATTTCGAGTTTGGTGCCTATAAAATGGTACACTTTCGCGTTTGGTGCCTCACTTTGTCAATATCTGAGTTTGGTGCCCAGTCAACGAATTGGCGTTGATTGACACCGTGTTGACCATCCAATTTAGAGTTAAAAATGTTAAATGTGTAATTAATATCTAAACTCCGTTTCATTCACTAGCTGCACCTTATCTTCTACATACTCCATGTTTGAGAAATGAGAGTTGTTGATTTTCGTTCACGAGGTTTTAGGTTCCACTCTTAATACCATTGCCTTCTTCTTTCATTGCTAATCTCAAATCATACAATGAGCTACTGTTATTTTCTCATTTGAACACCTGTTTACACAAAATTAAATCCAAAGTATAAGCATAGCTCCCTTCATTGTTTACCGGTAAATCATCCAAAATCTATCTCTCATGTAAACCCCAATAATCGTTTCCTTAAACCTTCAAACTAACCATTATTGTACTGAACAAATAAATCTATGTAAATGACCCTATTCATTTTTCAAATTAATCATTATTGTATTAATTAAATTTGTTTCCATTTTATGTAAATCCATAGTTATCATGGCAATCAGATAAGTCAGCCTTATTTCTCTGGAACGCTCGTAGGGTGTTTGGAAAATGATCTAGAGAGATTTCCCTACCGTGGTCCGTGTTAGTGAACTAGTTAAATTAAATAATGACTGTTAAACAATTATTCACAAAGACACGTATTTATTTACAAAAGTTGGCGGGGGCCGAGCAACAAGTTGTGCACCAACACAGCTTGTGAACGGTCAACCAGTCATCCGTTAAGTCAACTGCTTGGTTGGGACCCACACAAAACTCAAATTCCGAAAAAGTTAGGTACAAAAGGCAAGGGTGTGCCATTTTATAGGCACCAAACTCAAAATACCCCTTATTATAAATATTGTTTACTTATATAACTCTCCTTGTCCCCCAAGGGTTTGTGTAATCTGTTTTTCGAATATTTTGCCCATAACTTCTTCATACGAAGTGGGAATGACCTCATTCTTTTTCTGTTACCTCTGTCTTTCAGTTCCCCACAGTATACAGGAATTTTTTTAAGGATTTGGACGCTTAGCAATTGGTGTTTCATCCTTATTTTCAATGTAAAGGATGACTTCCCTCTTTATGTTTGGAATCAACATACGTAGAAATGCAATTTGGATAACATGTAGAGCCTTTAAATGTATTATTTTTTACCGCAATCATTTTTTAAATAATTTTATAATAAAAATGAGTTTATCTAGTTTATAGTTTGGTTTTAAAAAAAGGATTTCGACTTCTAACGAAGTCACTGGACTTCCTGGAGTCAATGCATCCAAAATGCAAGCTTTTTTCGACTCTCAAGCCTCTAGACATGTAATTTGTGCAGGAAATATTTTTTCTTAAATTTTTTTATTAAAGGGAGTCTTTTTGTTTCCTGATTTTGTCTTGATCATAGAGTTCTGACATCTCACGAAGCCTGCGGACTTCCTTGAGTCATTTGTGTTTATGGTATTTTATTCAAATTTTGCAATGATTATCTAGCTTAAAGAAGATCCCATAATCGTTGAGAAGTTATTAACGGTTGCAAACCTTATCTCCTTCTTTCCGTGTTTTATTATAGGTAACCTATGACCTTTTTAGAAGATTATAAGTTCATTATTAGAAGGGATATTTTGAGTTTGGTTCCTATAAAATGGTACACTTTCGCGTTTGATGCCTAACTTTGTCAATATCTGAGTTTGGTGCCCAGTCAACGAATTGGCGTTGATTGACACCGTGTTGACCATCCAATTTAGAGTTAAAAATGTGTAATGACTAATAAAATTCTAAACTCCGTTTTATTCACTAACTGCGCCTTATCTTCTACATACTCCATGTTTGAGAAATGAGAGTTGTTGATTTTCATTCACGAGGTTTTAGGTTCCACTCTTAATACCATTGCCATCTTCTTTAATTGCTAATCTCAAATCACACACTGAGCTACTGTTATTTTCTCATATGACGACCTGTTTACACAAAATTAAATCCAAAGTATAAGCATATCTCCCTTCATTGTTTACCGGTAAATCATCCAAAATCTATCTCTCATGTAAACCCCAATAATCGTTTCCTTAAACCTTCAAACTAACCATTATTGTACTGAACAAATAAATCTATGTAAATGACCCTATTCATTTTTCAAATTAATCATTATTGTATTAATTAAATTTGTTTCCATTTTATGTAAATCCATAGTTATCATGGCAATCAGATAAGTCAGCCTTATTTCTCTGGAACGCTCGTAGGGTGTTTGGAAAATGATCTAGAGAGATTTCCCTACCGTGGTCCGTGTTAGTGAACTAGTTAAATTAAATAATGACTGTTTAAACAATTAATCACAAAGACACGTATTTATTTACAAAAGTTGGCGGGGGCCGAGCAACAAGTTGAGCACCAACACAGCTTGCGAACGGTCCACCAGTCATCCGTTACGTCAACTGCTTGGTTGGGACCCACACAAAACTCAAATTCCGAAAAAGTTAGGTACAAAAGGCAAGGGTGTGCCATTTTATAGGCACAAAACTCAAAATACCCCTTATTATAAATATTGTCTACTTATATAACTCTCCTTGTCCCCCAAGGGTTTGTGTAATCTGTTTTTCGAATATTTTGCCCATAACTTCTTCATACGAAGTGGGAATGACCTCATTCTTTTTCTGTTACCTCTGTCTTTCAGTTCCCCACAGTATACATGAATTTTTTTTAGGATTTGGACGCTTAGCAATTGGTGTTTCATCCTTATTTTCAATGTAAAGGATGACTTCCCTCTTTATGTTTGGAATCAACATACGTAGAAATGCAATTTGGATAACATGTAGAGCCTTTAAATGTATTATTTTTTACCGCAATCATTTTTTAAAAATTTTTATAATAAAAATGAGTTTATCTAGTTTATAGTTTGGTTTTAAAAAAAGGATTTCGACTTCTAACGAAATCAGTGGACTTCCTTGAGTCAATGCATCCAAAATGCAAGCTTTTTTCGACTCTCAAGCCTCTAGACATGTAATTTGTGAAGGAAATATTTTTTCTTAAAATATTCTATTAAAGGGGAGTCTTTCTGTTTCCTGATTTGGTCTTGATCATAGAGTTCCGACATCTAACGAAGCCTGCGGACTTCCTTGAGTCATTTGTGTTTATGGTATTTTATTCAAATTTTGCAATGATTATCTAGCTTAAAGAAGATCCCATAATCGTTGAAAAGTTATTAACAGTTGGAAACCTTATCTGCTTATTTCCATGTTTTATTATAGGTAATCTATGACATTTTTAAAACCTTAGAAGTTCATTATTAGAAGGGTTATTTCGAGTTTGGTGCCTATAAAATGGTACACTTTCGCGTTTGGTGCCTCACTTTGTCAATATCTGAGTTTGGTGCCCAGTCAACGAATTGGCGTTGATTGACACCGTGTTGACCATCCAATTTAGAGTTAAAAATGTTAAATGTGTAATTAATATCTAAACTCCGTTTCATTCACTAGCTGCACCTTATCTTCTACATACTCCATGTTTGAGAAATGAGAGTTGTTGATTTTCGTTCACGAGGTTTTAGGTTCCACTCTTAATACCATTGCCTTCTTCTTTCATTGCTAATCTCAAATCATACAATGAGCTACTGTTATTTTCTCATTTGAACACCTGTTTACACAAAATTAAATCCAAAGTATAAGCATAGCTCCCTTCATTGTTTACCGGTAAATCATCCAAAATCTATCTCTCATGTAAACCCCAATAATCGTTTCCTTAAACCTTCAAACTAACCATTATTGTATTGAACAAATGAATCCATGTAAATGACCCTATTAATTTTTCAAAGTAATCATTATTGTTTTAATTAAATTTTTTTCCATTTTATGTAAATCCATAGTTATCATGGAAGTAAGATAAGTCAGCCTTATTTCTCTGGAACGCTCGTAACGTGTTTGGAAAATGATCTAGAGAGATTTCCCTACCGTGGCCCGTGTTAGTGAACTAGTTAAATTAAATAATGAGTGTTTAAACAATTATTCACAAAAACAGGTATTTATTTACAAAAGTTGGCGGGGGGCCGAGCAACAAGTTGTGCTCCAACACAGCTTGTGAACGGTCCACCAGTCATCCGTTAAGTCAACTGCTTGGTTTGGACCCACACCAAACTCAAATTCCGACAAAGTTAGGTACCAAAGGAAAAGGTGTGCCATTTTATAGGCACCAAACTCAAAATACCCCTTATTATAAATATTGTCTACTTATATAACCCTCTTTGTCCCCAAGGGTTTGTGTAATCTCTTTTTCGACTATTTTGCTCATAACTTCTTCATACGAAATGACCTCATTCTTTTTCTGTTACCTCTGTCTTTAAGTTCCCCACAGTATACAGGAAAAAAATTTAGGATTTGGACGCTTATCAATTGGTGTTTCATCCTTATTTTCAATGTAAAGGATGACTTCCCTCTTTATTTTTGGAATCAACATACGTAGAAATGCAATTTGGATAACATGTAGAGCCTTTAAATGTATTATTGTTTACCACTATAATTTTTTAGAAATTTTTTTAATAAAAATGAGTTTATCTAGTTTATAGTTTGGTTTTAAAAAAAGGATTTTGACTTCTAACGAAGTCACTGAACTTCCTTGAGTCAATGCATCCAAAATGCAAGCTTTTTTCAACTCTCAAGCCTCTAGACATGTAATTTGTGCAGTAAATATTTTTTCTGAAAATTTTCTATTAAAGGGGAGTCTTTCTGTTTCATGATTTGGTCTTGATAAGAGAGTTCCGACATCTAACGAAGCCTCCGGACTTACTTGAGTCATTTGTGTTTATGGTATTTTATTTAATTTTTGCGATGATTATCTAGCTTAAAGAAGATCCCAGAATCGTTGAGGAGTTATTAACGGTTGCAAACCTTATCTTCTTCTTTCCATGTTTTATTATTGGTAATCCATAACCTTTTTAAAAGATTAGAAGTTCATTATTAGAAGGGATATTTCGAGTTTGGTGCCTATAAAATGGTACACTTTCGCGTTTGGTGCCTAACTTTGTCAATATCTAATTTGGTGCCCAGTCAACAAATTGGCGTTGATTGACCATGTTGACCATCCAATTTAGAGTTAAAAATGTGAAATTTCTATTAAAAAACTCCGTTTTATTCACTAACTGCACCCTATCTTCTACATACTCCATGTTTGAGAAATGAGAGTTTTTGATTTTCATTCACGAGGTTTTAGGTACCACTCTTAATACCATTGGTAATCTCAAATCATACACTGAGCTACTGTTATTTTCTCATATGACCACCTGTTTACACAAAATTAAATCCAAAGTATAAGCATAGCTCCCTTCATTGTTTACCGGTAAATCATCCAAAATCTATCTCTCATGTAAACCCCAATAATCGTTTCCTTAACCCTTCAAACTAACCATTATTGTATTGAACAAATGAATCCATGTAAATGACCCTATTCATTTTTCAAATTAATCATTATTGTATTAATTAAATTTGTTTCCACTTTATGTAAATCCATAGTTATCATGACAGTCAGATAAGTCAACCTTATTTCTCTGGAACGCTCGTAACGTGTTTGGAAAATGATCCAGAGAGATTTCCCTATCGTGGTCCATGTTAGTGAACTAGTTAAATTAAATAATGATTGTTTAAACAATTATTCACAGAGACATGTATTCATTTACAAAATTTGGCGGGGGCCGAGCAACAAGTTGTGCTCCAACACAGCTTGTGAACGGTCCACCAGTCATCCGTTAAGTCAACTGCTTGATTGGGACCCACACCAAAATCAAATTCCGATAAAGTTAGGTACCAAAGGAAAAGGTGTTCCATTTTATAGGGACCAAACTCAAAATACCTCTTATTATAAATATTGTCTACTTATATAACTCTCTGTGTCCCCCCAAGGTTTTGTGTAATCTCTTTTTCGACTATTTTGCTCATAACTTCTTCATACGAAGTGGGAATGACCTCATTCTTTTTCTGTTACTTCTGTCTTTCAGTTCCCCACAGTATACAAGAAAAATTTTAGGATTTGGACGCTTAGCAATTGGTGTTTCATCCTTATTTTCAATTTAAAGGATGACTTCCCTCTTTATATTTGGAGTCAACATACGTAGAAATGCAATATGGATAACATGTATTGACTTTAAATGTATTATTTTTTACCACAATCATTGTTTAGAAAATTTTATAATAAAAATGAGTTTATCTAGTTTATATTTTGGTTTTAAAAAAAGGATTTCGACTTCTAAAGAAGTCACTGGACTTCCTTGAGTCAATGCATCCAAAATGCAAGCTTTTTTCGACTCTCAAGCCTCTAGACATGTAATTTGTGCAGGAAATATTTTTTCTGAAAATTTTCTATTAAAGGGGAGTCTTTCTGTTTCGTGATTTGGTCTTGATCATAGAGTTCCGACATCTAACGAAGCCTGTGGACTTCCTTGAGTCATTTGTGTTTATGTTTTTTTATTCAATTTTTGCGATGATTATCTAGCTTAAAGAAGATCCCAGAATCGTTGAGAAGTTATTAACGGTTGCAAACCTTATATCTTTTTTTCCATGTTTTATTATAGGTAATCTATGACCTTTTTAAAATATTAGAAGTTCATTATTAGAAGGGATATTTCGAGTTTGGTGCCTATAAAATGGTACACTTTCGCGTTTGGTGCCTAACTTTGTAAATATCTGAGTTTGGTGCCCAGTCAACGAATTGGCGTTGATTGACCGTGTTGACCATCCAATTTAGAGTTAAAAATGTGAAATGTCTAATAAAATTCTAAACTCCGTTTTATTCACTAACTGCACTCTATCTTCTACATACTCCATGTTTGAGAAATGAGAGTTGTTGATTTTCATTCACGAGGTTTAAGGTCCCACTCTTAATACCATTGCCATCTTCTTTCATTGCTAATCTCAAATCATACACTGAGCTACTGTTATTTTCTCATATGACCACCTGTCTACACAAAATTAAATCCAAAGTATAAGCATAGGTCCCTTCATTGTTTACCGATAAATCATCCAAAATCTATCTCTCATGTAAACCCCAATAATTGTTTTCTTAAACCTTCACACTAACCATTATTGTATTGAACAAATGAATCCATGTAAATGACCCTATTCATTTTTCAAATTAATCATTATTGTATTAATTAAATTTGATTCCATTTTATGTAAATCCATAGTTATCGTGGCAGTCAGATAAGTCAGCCTTATTTCTCTGGAACGCTCGTAACGTGTTTGGAAAATGATCAAGAGAGATTTCCCTACCGTGGTCCGTGTTAGTGAACTAGTTAAATTAAATAATGATTGTTTAAAAAATTATTCATTAAGACACGTATTTATTTACAAAATTTTGCGGGGGGCCGAGCAACAAGTTGTGCTCCAACACAGCTTGTGAACGGTCCACCAGTCATCCGTTAAGTCAACTGCTTGGTTGGGACCCACACCAAACTCAAATTCCGACAAAGTTAGGTACCAAAGGCAAAGGTGTGCCATTTTATAGGCACCAAACTCAAAATACCCCTTATTATAAATATTGTATACTTATATAACTCTCTTTGTCCCCCAAGGTTTTGTGTAATCTCTTTTTCTACTATTTTGCTCATAACTTCTTAATACGAAGTGGGAATGACCTCATTCTTTTTCTGTTACCTCTGTATTTCAGTTCCCGACATTATACAGGAAAATCTTTAGGATTTGGACGCTTAGAAATTGGTGTTTCATCCTTATTTTCAACGTAGAGGATGACTTCCCTCTTTATTTTTGGAATCAGCATACGTAGAAATGCAATTTGGATAACATGTAGAGCCTTTAAATGTATTATTTTTTACCGCAATCATTTTTTATCAAATTTTATAATAAAAATGAGTTTATCTAGTTTATAGTTTGGTTTTAAAAAAAGGATTTAGACTTCTAACGAAGTCACTAGACTTCCTTGAGTCAATGCATCAAAAATGCAAGCTTTTCTCGACTCTCAAGCCTCTAGACATGTAATTTGCGAAGGAAATATTTGTTCTGAAATTTTTTTATTAAAGGGGAGTCTTTATGTTCCTTGATTTGGTCTTGATCATAGAGTTCAAACATCTAACGAAGCCTGCGGACTTCCTTGAGTCATTTGTGTTTATGGTATTTTATTCAAATTTTGGAATGATTATCTAGCTTAAAGAAGATCCCATAATTGTTGAAAAGTTATTAACGGTTGCAAACCTTATCTCCTTCTTTCCATGTTTTATTATAGGTAATCTATTACCTTTTTAAGAGATTAGAAGTTCATTATTAGAAGGGATATTTCGAGTTTGGTGCCTATAAAATGGTACACTTTCGCGTTTGGTGCCTAACTTTGTCAAGATCCGAGTTTGGTGCCCAGTCAACGAATTGGCGTTGATTGACACCGTGTAGACCATCCAATTTAGAGTTAAAAATGTGAAATGTCTAATAAAATTCTAAACTCCGTTTTATTCACTAATTGCGCCTTATCTTCTAATACTCCATGTTTAAGAAATGAGAGTTGTTGATTTTCATTCACGAGGTTTTAGGTTCCACTCTTAATACCATTGCCATCTTCTTTCATTGCTAATCTCAAATCATACACCGAGCTACTGTTATTTTCTCATATGACCACCTGTTTACACAAAATTAAATCCAAAGTATAAGCATAGCTCCCTTCATTGTTTACCCGTAAATCATCCAAAATCTATCTCTCATGTAAAACCCAATAATCGTTTCCTTAAACATTCAAACTAACCATTATTGTATTGAACAAATTAATCCATGTAAATGACCCTATTGATTTTTCAAATTAATCATTATTGTATTAATTAAATTTGTTTCCATTTTATATAAATCCATAGTTATCATGGCAGTCAGATAACTCAGCCTTATTTCTCTGGAACGCTCGTAACGTGTTTGGAAAATGATCTAGAGAGATTTCCCTACCGTGTTCCGTGTTAGTGAACTAGTTATATTAAATAATGATTGTTTAAACAATTATTCACAAAGACATGTATTTATTTACAAAAGTTGGCGGGGGGCCGAGCAACAAGTTGTGCTCCAACACAGCTTTTGAACGGTCCACCAGTCATCTGTTAAGTCAACTGCTTGGTTGGAACCCACACCAAACTCAAATTCCGACAAAGTTAGGTACCAAAGGAAAAGGTGTGCCATTTTATAGGCACCAAACTCAAAATACCACTTATTATAAATATTGTGTACTTATATAACTCTCTTTGTCCCCCAAGGTTTTGTGTAATCTCTTTTTCGACTATTTTGCTCATAACTTCTTCATATGAAGTGGGAATGACCTCATTCTTTTTCTGTTACCTCTGTCTTTTAGTTCTCCACAGTAATCCGGAAAATCTTTAGGATTTGGGCGCTTAGCAATTGGTGTTTCATCCTTATTTTCAATGTAAAGGATGACTTCCCTATTTATTTTTGGAATCAACATACGTAGAAATGCAATTTGGATAACATGTAGGGCCTTTAAATTATTATTTTTTACCACAATCATTTTTTAGAAAATTTTATGATAAAAATGAGTTTATCTAGTTTATAGTTTGGTTTTAAAAAAAGGTTTTCGACTTCTAACGAGGTCACTGGACTTCCTTGAGTCAATGCATCCAAAATGCAAGCTTTTTTCGACTCTCAAGCCTCTAGATATGTAATTAGTGCAGGAAATATTTTTTCTAAAAATTTTCTATTAAAGGGGAGTCTTTCTGTTTCATGATTTGGTCTTGATCATAGAGTTCCGATATCTAACAAAGCCAGCGGACTTCCTTTAGTCATTTGTGTTTATGGTATTTTATTCAAATTTTGCGATGATTATCTAGCTTAAAGAAGATCCCAGAATCGTTTAGAAGGTATTAACGGTTGAAAACCTTATATCCTTCTTTCCATGTTTTATTATAGGTAATCTATGACGTTTTTACGAGATTACAATTTCATTATTAGAAGGGATATTTCGAGTTTGGTGCCTATAAAATGGTACACTTTTGCGTTTGGTGCCTGACTTTGTCAATATCTGAGTTTGGTGCCCAGTCAACGAATTGGCGTTGATTGACACCGTGTTGACCATCTAATTCAGAGTTAAAAAATGTTAAATGTTTAATAAATTTCTAAACTCCGTCTTATTCACTAACTGCGCCTTATCTTCTACATACTCCATGTTTGAGAAATGAGAGTTGTTGATTTTCATTCACGAGGTTTTAGGTTCCACTCTTAATACCATTGCTATCTTCTTTCATTGCTAATTTCAAATCATACACTGAGCTACTGTTATTTTCTCATATGATCACTTGTTTACACAAAATTAAATCCAAAGCATAATCATAGCTCCTTTCATTGTTTACCGGTAAATCATCCAAAATCTATCTCTCATGTAAACCCCAATAATCGTTTCCTTAAACCTTCAAACTAACCATTATTGTATTGAACAAATGAATCCATGTAAATGACCCTATTAATTTTTCAAATTAATCATTATTGTTATAATTAAAAAAATTTCCACTTTATGTAAATCCATAGTTATCATGGAAGTCAGATAAGTCAGCTTTATTTCTCTGGAACGCTCGTAACGTGTTTGGAAAATGATCTAGAGAGATTTCCCTACTGTGGTCCGTGTTAGTGAACTAGTTAAATTAAATAATTATTGTTTAAACAATTATTCAAAAAGACACGTATTAATTTACAAAAGTTGGCGGGGGTCCGAGCAACAAGTTGTGCTCCAACACAGCTTGTGAACGGTCCACCAGTCATCCGTTAAGTCAACTGCTTGGTTGGGACCCACACCAAACTCAAATTCCGACAAAGTTAGGTACCAAAGGCAAAGGTGTGCCATTTTATAGGAACCAAACTCAAAATACCCCTTATTATAAATATTGTCTACTTATATAACTCTCTTTGTCCCCCAAGGTTTTTTGTAATCTCTTTTTCGACTAATTTGCTCATAACTTCTTCATACAAAGTGGGAATGACCTCATTCTTTTTTTGTTACCTCTGTCTTTCAGTTCCCCACAGTATACAGGAAAATGTTTAGGATTTGGACGCTTAGCAATTGGTGTTTCATCCTTATTTTTAATGTAAAGGATAACTTCCCTCTTTATTTTTGGAATCAACATACGTAAAAATGCAATTTGGATATCATGTAGAGCCTTTAAATGTATTATTTTTTACCACAATCATTTTTCAGAAAATTTTATAATAAAAATGAGTTTATCTTGTTTATAGTTTGGTTTTAAAAAAAGGACTTCCTTGAGTCAATGCATCCAAACTGCAAGCTTTTTTCGACTCTCAAGCCTCTAGACATGTAATTTGTGCAGGAAATATTTTTTTCTGAAAATTTTCTATTAAAGGGGAGTCTTTCTGTTTCATGATTTGGTCTTGATCATAGAGTTCCGACATCTAACGAAGCCTGCGGACTTCCTTGAGTCATTTGTGTTTATGGTATTTTATTTAAATTTTGCCATGATTATCTAGCTTAAAGAAGATCCCATAATCGTTGAGAAGTTATTAATGGTTGCAAACCTTATCTCCTTTTTTCCATGTTTTATTATAGGTAATCTATGACCTTTTTAATAGATTAGAAGTTCATTATTTGAATGTATATTTTGAGTTTGGTGCCTATAAAATTGTACACTTTTGCGTTTGGTGCCTAACTTTGTCAAAATCTGAGTTCGGTGCCCAGTCAAAGAATTGACATTGATTGAGCGTGGTGACCATCCTATTTAGAGTTAAAATTGTGAAATGACAAACAAAATTCTAAACTTCATTTTATTCACTAACTGCATCTTATCTTCTACATACTCCATGTTTGAGAAATGAGATTTGTTGATTTTCATTCATGAGGTTTTAGGTTCCACTCCTAATACCATCGCCATCTACTTTCATTGATAATCTCAAATCATACACAAAGTACTGTTATTTTCTCATATGACCATTAGTTTACACAAAATTAAATCCAAATTATAAGCGTAGCTCCCTTCATTTTTTACCCGTAAATCATCCAAAATCTATCTCTCATGTAAACCACGATAATCGTTTCCTTAAACCTTCAAACTAACTATTATTGTATTTAACAAATGAATCCATGTAAATTACTCTATTCATTTTTAATATTAATCATTATTGTATTAATTAAATTTTTTTCCATTTTCTGTAAATCCATAGTTACCATGGAAATCAGATTAAGTCAGCTTTATTTCTCTGGAACGCTCGTAACGTGTTTGGAAAATGATCTAGAGAGATTTCCCTACCGTGGTCCGTGTTAGTGAACTAGTTAAATTAAATAATGATTGTTTAAACAATTATTCACAAAGACATGTATTCATTTACAAAATTTGGCGGGGGCCGAGCAACAAGTTGTGCTCCAACACAGCTTGTGAACGGTCCACCAGTCATCCGTTAAGTCAACTGCTTGGTTGGGACCCACACCAAAATCAAATTCCGACAAAGTTAGGTACCAAAGGAAAAGGTGTGCCATTTTATAGGCACCAAACTCAAAATACCCCTTATTATAAATATTGTCTACTTATATAACTCTCTTTGTCCCCCAAGGTTTTGTGTAATCTCTTTTTCGACTATTTTGCTCATAACTTCTTCATACGAAGTAGGAATGACCTCATTCTTTTTCTGTTACCTCTGTCTTTCAGTTTCCCACAGTTTAAAGGAAAACTTTTAGGATTTGGACGCTTAGCAATTGGTGTTTCATCCTTATTTTCAATGTAAAGGATGACTTCCCTCTTTATTTTTGGAATCAACATACGTAGAAATGCAATTTGGATAACATGTAGAGCCTTTGAATGTATTATTTTTTACCACAATCATTTTTTAGAAAATTTTATTACAAAAATGAGTTTATCTAGTTTATAGTTTGGTTTTAAAAAAAGGATTTTGATTTCTAAAGAAGTCATCAGACTTCCTTGAGTCAATGTATCCAAAATGCAAGCTTTTTTCGATTCTCACACCACTAGACATGTAATTTGTGCAGGAAATATTTTTTCCGAATTTTTTTTATTAAAGGGGATTCTTTATGTTTCATGATTTGGTCTTGATCATAGAGTTCCGACATCTAACGAAGCCTGCGGACTTCCTTGAGTCATTTGTGTTTATGGTATTTTATTCAAATTTTGCAATGATTATCTAGCTTAAAGAATATCCCATAATCGTTGAGAAGTTATTAACGGTAGCAAACCTTATCTCCTTCTTTCCTTGTTTTATTATAGGTAATCTATGACCTCTTTAAAAGATTAGAAGTTCATTATTAGAAGGGATATTTCGAGTTTGGTGCCTATAAAATGGTACACTTTCGCGTTTGGTGCCTAACTTTGTCAATATCTGAGTTTGGTGCCCAGTCAACGAATTGGCGTTGATTGACCGTGTTGACCATCCAATTTAGAGTTAAAAATGTGAAATGTCTAATCAAATTCTAAACTCCGTTTTATTCACTAACTGCGCCCTATCTTCTACATACTCCATGTTTGAGAAATGAGAGTTGTTGATTTTCTTTCACGAGGTTTTAGGTTCCACTCTTAATACCATTGCCATCTTCTTTCATTGCTAATCTCAAATCATACACTGAGCTACTGTTATTTTCTCATATGAGCACCTGTTTACACAAAATTAATTCCAAAGTATAAGCATAGCTCCCTTCATTGTTTACCGGTAAATCATCCAAAATCTATCTCTCATGTAAACCCCAATAATCGTTTCCTTAAACCTTCAGACTAACCATTATTGTATTGAACAAATGAATCCATGTAAATGACCCTATTCATTTTTCAAATTAATCATTATTGTGTTAATTAAATTTGTTTCCATTTTATGTAAATCCATAGTTATCATGGCAGTAAGATAAGTCAGCCTTATTTCTCTGGAACGCTCGTAACGTGTTTGGAAAATGATCTAGAGAGATTTCCCTACAGTGGTCCGTGTTTGTGAACTAGTTGAATTAAATAATGATTGTTTAAACAATTATTCACAAAGACACGTATTTATTTACAAAAGTTGGTGGGGGGCGAGCAACAAGTTGTGCTCCAACATAGCTTGTGAACGGTCAACCAGTCATCCGTTAAGTCAACTGCTTGATTGGGACCCACACCAAACTCAAATTCCGACAAAGTTAGGTACCAAAGGCGAAGGTGTGCCATTTTATAGGCACCAAACTCAAAATACCCCTTATTATAAATATTGTCTACTTATGTAACTCTCTTTGTCCCCCAAGGTTTTGTGTAATCTCTTTTTCGACTATTTTGTTCATAACTTCTTCATACGAAGTGGGAATGACCTCATTCTTTTTCTATTACCTCTGTCTTTCAGTTACCCACAGTATATAGGAAATTTTTTAGGATTTGGACGCTTAGCAATTGGTGTTTGATCCTTATTTTCAATGTAAAGGATGACTCCACTCTTTATTTTTGGAATCAACATACGTAGAAATGCAATTTGGATAACATGTAGAGCCTTTAAATGTATTATTTTTTACCACAATAATTTTTTAGAAAATATTATAATAAAAATGAGTTTATCTAGTTTATAGTTTGGTTTTAAAAACAGGATTTCGACTTCTAACGAAGTCACTGGAATTCCTTGAGTCAATGCATCCAAAATGCAAGCTTTTTTCGACTCTCAAGCCTCTAGACATGTAATTTGTGCAGGAAATATTTTTCTGAAAATTTTCTATTAAAGGGGAGTCTTTCTGTTTCATGATTTGGTCTTGATCATAGAGTTCCGACATCTAACGAAGCCTGCGGACTTCCTTGAGTGATTTGTGTTTATGGTATTTTATTCAAATTTTGCAATGATTATCTAGCTTAAAGAAGATCCCATAATCGTTGAGAAGTTATTAACGGTTTCAAACCTTATCTCCTTCTTTCCATGTTTTATTATAGGTAATCTATGACCTTTTCAAAAGATTAGAAGTTCATTATTAGAAGGGATATTTCGAGTTTGGTGCCTATAAAATTGTACACTTTCGCGTTCGGTGCCTAACTTTGTCAATATCTGAGTTTGGTGCCCAATCAACGAATTGGCGTTGATTGACCGTGTTGACCATCCAATTTAGAGTTAAAAATGTGAAATGTCTAATAAAATTCTAAACTCCGTTTTATTCACTAACTGCGCCCTATCTTCTACATACTCCATGTTTGAGAAATGATAGTTGTTGATTTTCTTTCACGGGGTTTTAGGTTCCACTCTTAATACCATTGCCATCTTCTTTCATTGCTAATCTCAAATCATACACTGAGCTACTGTTATTTTCTCATATGACCACCTGTTTACACAAAATTAATTCCAAAGTATAAGCATAGCTCCCTTCATTGTTTACTCGTAAATAATCAAAAATCCATCTCTCATGTAAACCCCAATAATCGTTTTCTTAAACCATCAGACTAACTATTATAGTATTGAATAAATGAATCCATGTAAAAGACCCTATTCATTTTTCAAATTAATTATTATTGTGTTAATTAAATTTGTTTCCATTTTATGTAAATCCATAGTTATCATGGAAGTAAGATAAGTCAGCCTTATTTCTCTGGAACGCTCGTAACGTGTTAGGAAAATGATCTAGAGAGATTTCCCTACCGTGGTCCGTGTTAGTGAACTAGTTAAATTAAATAATGATTGTTTAAACAATTATTCACAAAGAAACTTATTTATTTACAAAATTTGGCGGGGGGCGAGCAACAAGTTATGCTCCAACACAACTTGTGAACGGTCCACCAGTCATTCGTTAAGTCAACTGCTTGATTGGGACCCACACCAAACTCAAATTCCGAAAAAGTTAGGTACCAAAGGCGAAGGTGTGCCATTTTATAGGCACCAAACTCAAAATACCCCTTATTATAAATATTGTCTTTTTATGTAACTCTCTTTGTCCCCCAAGGTTTTGTGTAATCTCTTTTTCGACTATTTTTCTCATAACTTCTCAATACGAAGTGGGAATGACCTCATTCTTTTTCTGATACCTCTGTCTTTCAGTTCCCCACAGTATACAGGAAATTTTTTAGGATTTGAACGCTTACCAATTGGTGTTTCATCCTTATTTTCAATGTAAAGGATGACTTCCCTCTTTATTTTTGGAATCAACATACGTAGAAATGCAATTTGGATAACATGTAGAGCCTTTAAATGTATTATTTTTTACCACAATCATTTTTTAGAAAATATTATAATAAAAATGAGTTTATCTAGTTTATAGTTTGGTTTTAAAAAAAGGATTTCGACTTCCAACGAAGTCACTGGACTTCCTTGAGTCAATGCATCCAAAATGCAAGCTTTTTTCGACTCTCAAGCCTCTAGACATGTAATTTGTGAAGGAAATATTTTTTCTGAAAACTTTCTATTAAAAGGGAGTCATTCTGTTTCATGATTTGGTCTTGATCATAGAGTTCCGACATCTAACGAAGCCTGCGGACTTCCTTGAGTCATTTGTGTTTATGGTATTTTATTCAAATTTTGCAATGATTATCTAGCTTAAAGAATATCCTATAATCGTTGAGAAGTTATTAACGGTAGCAAACCTTATCTCCTTCTTTCCTTGTTTTATTATAGGTAATCTATGACCTCTTTAAAAGATTAGAAGTTCATTATTAGAAGGGATATTTCGAGTTTGGTGCCTATAAAATGGTACACTTTCGCGTTTAGTGCCTAACTTTGTCAATATCTGAGTTTGGTGCCCAATCAACGAATTGGCGTTGATTGACCGTGTTGACCATCCAATTTAGAGTTAAAAATGTGAAATGTCTAATAAAATTCTAAACTCCGTTTTATTCACTAACTGCGCCTTATCTTCTACATACTCCATGTTTGAGAAATGAGAGTTGTTGATTTTCATTCACGAGGTTTTAGGTTCCACTATTAATACCATTGCCATCTTCTTTCATTGCTAATCTCAAATCATACACTGAGCTACTGTTATTTTCTCATATGACCACCTGTTTACACAAAATTAATTCCAAAGTATAAGCATAGCTCCCTTCATTGTTTACTCGTAAATCATCAAAAATCCATCTCTCATGTAAACCCCAATAATCGTTTCCTTAAACCATCAGACTAACTATTATAGTATTGAACAAATGAATCCATGTAAATGACCCTATTCATTTTTCAAATTAATTATTATTGTGTTAATTAAATTTGTTTCCATTTTATGTAAATCCATAGTTATCATGGAAGTAAGATAAGTCAGCCTTATTTCTCTGGAACGCTCGTAACGTGTTTGGAAAATGATCTAGAGAGATTTCCCTACCGTGGTCCGTGTTAGTGAACTAGTTAAATTAAATAATGATTGTTTAAACAATTATTCACAAAGACACGTATTTATTTACAAAAGTTGGCGGGGGGCGAGCAACAAGTTGTGCTCCAACACAACTTGTGAACGGTCCACCAGTCATTCGTTAAGTCAACTGCTTGATTGGGACCCACACCAAACTCAAATTCCGAAAAAGTTAGGTACCAAAGGCAAAGGTGTGCCATTTTATAGGCACCAAACTCAAAATACCCCTTATTATAAATAGTGTCTTTTTATGTAACTCTCTTTGTCCCCCAAGGTTTTGTGTAATCTCTTTTTCGACTATTTTTCTCATAACTTCTTCATACGAAGTGGGAATGACCTCATTCTTTTTCTGATACCTCTGTCTTTCAGTTCCCCACTGTATATAGGAAATTTTTTAGGATTTGAACGCTTAGAAATTGGTGTTTCATCCTTATTTTCAATGTAAAGGATGACTTCCCTCTTTATTTTTGGAATCAACATACGTAGAAATGCAATTTGGATAACATGTAGAGCCTTTAAATGTATTATTTTTTACCACAATAATTTTTTAGAAAATATTATAATAAAAATGAGTTTATCTAGTTTATAGTTTGGTTTTAAAAAAAGGATTTTGACTTCCAACGAAGTCACTGGACTTCCTTGAGTCAATGCATCCAAAATGCAAGCTTTTTTCGACTCTCAAGCCTCTAGACATGTAATTTGTGAAGGAAATATTTTTTCTGAAAATTTTCTATTAAAAGGGAGTCATTCTGTTTCATGATTTGGTCTTGATCATAGAGTTCCGACATCTAACGAAGCCTGCGGACTTCCTTGAGTCATTTGTGTTTATGGTATTTTATTCAAACTTTGCAATGATTATCTAGCTTAAAGAATATCCCATAATCGTTGAGAAGTTATTAACGGTAGCAAACCTTATCTCCTTCTTTCCTTGTTTTATTATAGGTAATCTATGACCTCTTTAAAAGATTAGAAGTTCATTATTAGAAGGGATATTTCGAGTTTGGTGCCTATAAAATGGTACACTTTCGCGTTTGGTGCCTAACTTTGTCAATATCTGAGTTTGGTGCCCAGTCAACGAATTGGCGTTGATTGACCGTGTTGACCATCCAATTTAGAGTTAAAAATGTGAAATGTCTAATAAAATTCTAAACTCCGTTTTATTCACTAACTGCGCCCTATCTTCTACATACTCCATGTTTGAGAAATGAGAGTTGTTGATTTTCTTTCACGAGGTTTTAGGTTCCACTCTTAATACCATTGCCATCTTCTTTCATTGCTAATCTCAAATCATACACTGAGCTACTGTTATTTTCTCATATGACCACCTGTTTACACAAAATTAATTCCAAAGTATAAGCATAGCTCCCTTCATTGTTTACCGGTAAATCATCCAAAATCTATCTCTCATGTAAACCCCAATAATCGTTTCCTTAAACCTTCAGACTAACCATTATTGTATTGAACAAATGAATCCATGTAAATGACCCTATTCATTTTTCAAATTAATCATTATTGTGTTAATTAAATTTGTTTCCATTTTATGTAAATCCATAGTTATCATGGCAGTAAGATAAGTCAGCCTTATTTCTCTTGAACGCTCGTAACGTGTTTGGAAAATGATCTAGAGAGATTTCCCTACCGTGGTCCGTGTTTGTGAACTAGTTAAATTAAATAATGATTGTTTAAACAATTATTCACAAAGACACGTATTTATTTACAAAAGTTGGCGGGGGGCGAGCAACAAGTTGTGCTCCAACACAACTTGTGAACGGTCCACCAGTCATTCGTTAAGTCAACTGCTTGATTGGGACCCACACCAAACTCAAATTCCGAAAAAGTTAGGTACCAAAGGCAAAGGTGTGCCATTTTATAGGCACCAAACTCAAAATACCCCTTATTATAAATAGTGTCTTTTTATGTAACTCTCTTTGTCCCCCAAGGTTTTGTGTAATCTCTTTTTCGACTATTTTTCTCATAACTTCTTCATACGAAGTGGGAATGACCTCATTCTTTTTCTGATACCTCTGTCTTTCAGTTCCCCACTGTATATAGGAAATTTTTTAGGATTTGAACGCTTAGAAATTGGTGTTTCATCCTTATTTTCAATGTAAAGGATGACTTCCCTCTTTATTTTTGGAATCAACATACGTAGAAATGCAATTCGGATAACATGTAGAGCCTTTAAATGTATTATTTTTTACCACAATAATTTTTTAGAAAATATTATAATAAAAATGAGTTTATCTAGTTTATAGTTTGGTTTTAAAAAAAGGATTTTGACTTCCAACGAAGTCACTGGACTTCCTTGAGTCAATGCATCCAAAATGCAAGCTTTTTTCGACTCTCAAGCCTCTAGACATGTAATTTGTGAAGGAAATATTTTTTCTGAAAATTTTCTATTAAAAGGGAGTCATTCTGTTTCATGATTTGGTCTTGATCATAGAGTTCCGACATCTAACGAAGCCTGCGGACTTCCTTGAGTCATTTGTGTTTATGGTATTTTATTCAAATTTTGCAATGATTATCTAGCTTAAAGAATATCCCATAATTGTTGAGAAGTTATTAACGGTAGCAAACCTTATCTCCTTCTTTCCTTGTTTTATTATAGGTAATCTATGACCTCTTTAAAAGATTAGAAGTTCATTATTAGAAGGGATATTTCGAGTTTGGTGCCTATAAAATGGTACACTTTCGCGTTTGGTGCCTAACTTTGTCAATATCTGAGTTTGGTGCCCAATCAACGAATTGGCGTTGATTGACCGTGTTGACCATCCAATTTAGAGTTAAAAATGTGAAATGTCAAATAAAATTCTAAACTCCGTTTTATTCACTAACTGCGCCCTATCTTCTACATACTCCATGTTTGAGAAATGAGAGTTGTTGATTTTATTTCACGAGGTTTTAGGTTCCACTCTTAATACCATTGCCATCTTCTTTCATTGCTAATCTCAAATCATACACTGAGCTACTGTTATTTTCTCATATGAGCACCTGTTTACACAAAATTAATTCCAAAGTATAAGCATAGCTCCGTTCATTGTTTACCGGTAAATCATCCAAAATCTATCTCTCATGTAAACCCCAATAATCGTTTCCTTAAACCTTCAGACTAACCATTATTGTATTGAACAAATGAATCCATGTAAATGACCCTATTCATTTTTCAAATTAATCATTATTGTGTTAATTAAATTTGTTTCCATTTTATGTAAATCCATAGTTATCATGGCAGTAAGATAAGTCAGCCTTATTTCTCTGGAACGCTCGTAACGTGTTTGGAAAATGATCTAGAGAGATTTCCCTACAGTGGTCCGTGTTTGTGAACTAGTTGAATTAAATAATGATTGTTTAAACAATTATTCACAAAGACACGTATTTATTTACAAAAGTTGGTGGGGGGCGAGCAACAAGTTGTGCTCCAACATAGCTTGTGAACGGTCAACCAGTCATCCGTTAAGTCAACTGCTTGATTGGGACCCACACCAAACTCAAATTCCGACAAAGTTAGGTACCAAAGGCGAAGGTGTGCCATTTTATAGGCACCAAACTCAAAATACCCCTTATTATAAATATTGTATACTTATGTAACTCTCTTTGTCCCCCAAGGTTTTGTGTAATCTCTTTTTCGACTATTTTGTTCATAACTTCTTCATACGAAGTGGGAATGACCTCATTCTTTTTCTATTACCTCTGTCTTTCAGTTACCCACAGTATATAGGAAATTTTTTAGGATTTGGACGCTTAGCAATTGGTGTTTGATCCTTATTTTCAATGTAAAGGATGACTCCACTCTTTATTTTTGGAATCAACATACGTAGAAATGCAATTTGGATAACATGTAGAGCCTTTAAATGTATTATTTTTTACCACAATAATTTTTTAGAAAATATTATAATAAAAATGAGTTTATCTAGTTTATAGTTTGGTTTTAAAATCAGGATTTCGACTTCTAACGAAGTCACTGGAATTCCTTGAGTCAATGCATCCAAAATGCAAGCTTTTTTCGACTCTCAAGCCTCTAGACATGTAATTTGTGCAGGAAATATTTTTCTGAAAATTTTCTATTAAAGGGGAGTCTTTCTGTTTCATGATTTAGTCTTGATCATAGAGTTCCGACATCTAACGAAGCCTGCGGACTTCCTTGAGTCATTTGTGTTTATGGTATTTTATTCAAATTTTGCAATGATTATCTAGCTTAAAGAAGATCCCATAATCGTTGAGAAGTTATTAACGGTTTCAAACCTTATCTCCTTCTTTCCATGTTTTATTATAGGTAATCTATGACCTTTTCAAAAGATTAGAAGTTCATTATTAGAAGGGATATTTCGAGTTTGGTGCCTATAAAATTGTACACTTTCGCGTTCGGTGCCTAACTTTGTCAATATCTGAGTTTGGTGCCCAGTCAACGAATTGGCGTTGATTGACCGTGTTGACCATCCAATTTAGAGTTAAAAATGTGAAATGTCTAATAAAATTCTAAACTCCGTTTTATTCACTAACTGCGCCCTATCTTCTACATACTCCATGTTTGAGAAATGAGAGTTGTTGATTTTCTTTCACGAGGTTTTAGGTTCCACTCTTAATACCATTGCCATCTTCTTTCATTGCTAATATCAAATCATACACTGAGCTACTGTTATTTTCTCATATGACCACCTGTTTACACAAAATTAATTCCAAAGTATAAGCATAGCTCCCTTCATTGTTTACTCGTAAATAATCAAAAATCCATCTCTCATGTAAACCCCAATAATCGTTTTCTTAAACCATCAGACTAACTATTATAGTATTGAATAAATGAATCCATGTAAAAGACCCTATTCATTTTTCAAATCAATTATTATTGTGTTAATTAAATTTGTTTCCATTTTATGTAAATCCATAGTTATCATGGAAGTAAGATAAGTCAGCCTTATTTCTCTGGAACGCTCGTAACGTGTTAGAAAAATGATCTAGAGAGATTTCCCTACCGTGGTCCGTGTTAGTGAACTAGTTAAATTAAATAATGATTGTTTAAACAATTATTCACAAAGACACGTATTTATTTACAAAAGTTGGCGGGGGGGG
>NW_020620159.1:1143935-1148723 GCF_003573695.1 Papaver somniferum
GGGGGGGGGGGGGGGGGGGGGGGGAGCAACAAGTTATGCTCCAACACAACTTGTGAACGGTCCACCAGTCATTCGTTAAGTCAACTGCTTGATTTGGACCCACACCAAACTCAAATTCCGAAAAAGTTAGGTACCAAAGGCGAAGGTGTGCCATTTTATAGGCACCAAACTCAAAATACCCCTTATTATAAATATTGTCTTTTTATGTAACTCTCTTTGTCCCCCAAGGTTTTGTGTAATCTCTTTTTCGACTATTTTTCTCATAACTTCTTCATACGAAGTGGGAATGACCTCATTCTTTTTCTGATACCTCTGTCTTTCAGTTCCCCACAGTATACAGGAAATTTTTTAGGATTTGAACGCTTACCAATTGGTGTTTCATCCTTATTTTCAATGTAAAGGATGACTTCCCTCTTTATTTTTGGAATCAACATACGTAGAAATGCAATTTGGATAACATGTAGAGCCTTTAAATGTATTATTTTTTACCACAATCATTTTTTAGAAAATATTATAATAAAAATGAGTTGATGTAGTTTATAGTTTGGTTTTAAAAAAAGGATTTCGACTTCCAACGAAGTCACTGGACTTCCTTGAGTCAATGCATCCAAAATGCAAGCTTTTTTCGACTCTCAAGCCTCTAGACATGTAATTTGTGAAGGAAATATTTTTTCTGAAAACTTTCTATTAAAAGGGAGTCATTCTGTTTCATGATTTGGTCTTGATCATAGAGTTCCGACATCTAACGAAGCCTGCGGACTTCCTTGAGTCATTTGTGTTTATGGTATTTTATTCAAATTTTGCAATGATTATCTAGCTTAAAGAATATCCTATAATCGTTGAGAAGTTATTAACGGTAGCAAACCTTATCTCCTTCTTTCCTTGTTTTATTATAGGTAATCTATGACCTCTTTAAAAGATTAGAAGTTCATTATTAGAAGGGATATTTCGAGTTTGGTGCCTATAAAATGGTACACTTTCGCGTTTAGTGCCTAACTTTGTCAATATCTGAGTTTGGTGCCCAATCAACGAATTGGCGTTGATTGACCGTGTTGACCATCCAATTTAGAGTTAAAAATGTGAAATGTCTATTCAAATTCTAAACTCCGTTTTATTCACTAACTGCGCCTTATCTTCTACATACTCCATGTTTGAGAAATGAGAGTTGTTGATTTTCATTCACGAGGTTTTAGGTTCCACTATTAATACCATTGCCATCTTCTTTCATTGCTAATCTCAAATCATACACTGAGCTACTGTTATTTTCTCATATGACCACCTGTTTACACAAAATTAATTCCAAAGTATAAGCATAGCTCCCTTCATTGTTTACTCGTAAATCATCAAAAATCCATCTCTCATGTAAACCCCAATAATCGTTTCCTTAAACCATCAGACTAACTATTATAGTATTGAACAAATGAATCCATGTAAATGACCCTATTCATTTTTCAAATTAATTATTATTGTGTTAATTAAATTTGTTTCCATTTTATGTAAATCCATAGTTATCATGGAAGTAAGATAAGTCAGCCTTATTTCTCTGGAACGCTCGTAACGTGTTTGGAAAATGATCTAGAGAGATTTCCCTACCGTGGTCCGTGTTAGTGAACTAGTTAAATTAAATAATGATTGTTTAAACAATTATTCACAAAGACACGTATTTATTTACAAAAGTTGGCGGGGGGCGAGAAACAAGTTGTGCTCCAACACAACTTGTGAACGGTCCACCAGTCATTCGTTAAGTCAACTGCTTGATTGGGACCCACACCAAACTCAAATTCCGAAAAAGTTAGGTACCAAAGGCAAAGGTGTGCCATTTTATAGGCACCAAACTCAAAATACCCCTTATTATAAATAGTGTCTTTTTATGTAACTCTCTTTGTCCCCCAAGGTTTTGTGTAATCTCTTTTTCGACTATTTTTCTCATAACTTCTTCATACGAAGTGGGAATGACCTCATTCTTTTTCTGATACCTCTGTCTTTCAGTTCCCCACTGTATATAGGAAATTTTTTAGGATTTGAACGCTTAGAAATTGGTGTTTCATCCTTATTTTCAATGTAAAGGATGACTTCCCTCTTTATTTTTGGAATCAACATACGTAGAAATGCAATTTGGATAACATGTAGAGCCTTTAAATGTATTATTTTTTACCACAATAATTTTTTAGAAAATATTATAATAAAAATGAGTTTATCTAGTTTATAGTTTGGTTTTAAAAAAAGGATTTTGACTTCCAACGAAGTCACTAGACTTCCTTGAGTCAATGCATCCAAAATGCAAGCTTTTTTCGACTCTCAAGCCTCTAGACATGTAATTTGTGAAGGATATATTTTTTCTGAAAATTTTCTATTAAAAGGGAGTCATTCTGTTTCATGATTTGGTCTTGATCATAGAGTTCCGACATCTAACGAAGCCTGCGGACTTCCTTGAGTCATTTGTGTTTATGGTATTTTATTCAAATTTTGCAATGATTATCTAGCTTAAAGAATATCCCATAATTGTTGAGAAGTTATTAACGGTAGCAAACCTTATCTCCTTCTTTCCTTGTTTTATTATAGGTAATCTATGACCTCTTTAAAATATTAGAAGTTCATTATTAGAAGGGATATTTCGAGTTTGGTGCCTATAAAATGGTACACTTTCGCGTTTGGTGCCTAACTTTGTCAATATCTGAGTTTGGTGCCCAGTCAACGAATTGGCGTTGATTGACCGTGTTGACCATCCAATTTAGAGTTAAAAATGTGAAATGTCAAATAAAATTCTAAACTCCGTTTTATTCACTAACTGCGCCCTATCTTCTACATACTCCATGTTTGAGAAATGAGAGTTGTTGATTTTATTTCACGAGGTTTTAGGTTCCACTCTTAATACCATTGCCATCTTCTTTCATTGCTAATCTCAAATCATACACTGAGCTACTGTTATTTTCTCATATGAGCACCTGTTTACACAAAATTAATTCCAAAGTATAAGCATAGCTCCGTTCATTGTTTACCGGTAAATCATCCAAAATCTATCTCTCATGTAAACCCCAATAATCGTTTCCTTAAACCTTCAGACTAACCATTATTGTATTGAACAAATGAATCCATGTAAATGACCCTATTCATTTTTCAAATTAATCATTATTGTGTTAATTAAATTTGTTTCCATTTTATGTAAATCCATAGTTATCATGGCAGTAAGATAAGTCAGCCTTATTTCTCTGGAACGCTCGTAACGTGTTTGGAAAATGATCTAGAGAGATTTCCCTACAGTGGTCCGTGTTTGTGAACTAGTTGAATTAAATAATGATTGTTTAAACAATTATTCACAAAGACACGTATTTATTTACAAAAGTTGGTGGGGGGCGAGCAACAAGTTGTGCTCCAACATAGCTTGTGAACGGTCAACCAGTCATCCGTTAAGTCAACTGCTTGATTGGGACCCACACCAAACTCAAATTCCGACAAAGTTAGGTACCAAAGGCGAAGGTGTGCCATTTTATAGGCACCAAACTCAAAATACCCCTTATTATAAATATTGTCTACTTATGTAACTCTCTTTGTCCCCCAAGGTTTTGTGTAATCTCTTTTTCGACTATTTTGTTCATAACTTCTTCATACGAAGTGGGAATGACCTCATTCTTTTTCTATTACCTCTGTCTTTCAGTTACCCACAGTATATAGGAAATTTTTTAGGATTTGGACGCTTAGCAATTGGTGTTTGATCCTTATTTTCAATGTAAAGGATGACTCCACTCTTTATTTTTGGAATCAACATACGTAGAAATGCAATTTGGATAACATGTAGAGCCTTTAAATGTATTATTTTTTACCACAATAATTTTTTAGAAAATATTATAATAAAAATGAGTTTATCTAGTTTATAGTTTGGTTTTAAAAACAGGATTTCGACTTCTAACGAAGTCACTGGAATTCCTTGAGTCAATGCATCCAAAATGCAAGCTTTTTTCGACTCTCAAGCCTCTAGACATGTAATTTGTGCAGGAAATATTTTTCTGAAAATTTTCTATTAAAGGGGAGTCTTTCTGTTTCATGATTTGGTCTTGATCATAGAGTTCCGACATCTAACGAAGCCTGCGGACTTCCTTGAGTGATTTGTGTTTATGGTATTTTATTCAAATTTTGCAATGATTATCTAGCTTAAAGAAGATCCCATAATCGTTGAGAAGTTATTAACGGTAGCAAACCTTATCTCCTTCTTTCCTTGTTTTATTATAGGTAATCTATGACCTCTTTAAAAGATTAGAAGTTCATTATTAGAAGGGATATTTCGAGTTTGGTGCCTATAAAATTGTACACTTTCGCGTTCGGTGCCTAACTTTGTCAATATCTGAGTTTGGTGCCCAGTCAACGAATTGGCGTTGATTGACCGTGTTGACCATCCAATTTAGAGTTAAAAATGTGAAATGTCTAATAAAATTCTAAACTCCGTTTTATTCACTAACTGCGCCCTATCTTCTACATACTCCATGTTTGAGAAATGAGAGTTGTTGATTTTCTTTCACGAGGTTTTAGGTTCCACTCTTAATACCATTGCCATCTTCTTTCATTGCTAATCTCAAATCATACACTGAGCTACTGTTATTTTCTCATATGACCACCTGTTTACACAAAATTAATTCCAAAGTATAAGCATAGCTCCCTTCATTGTTTACTCGTAAATAATCAAAAATCCATCTCTCATGTAAACCCCAATAATCGTTTTCTTAAACCATCAGACTAACTATTATAGTATTGAATAAATGAATCCATGTAAAAGACCCTATTCATTTTTCAAAT
>NW_020620159.1:1148733-1157238 GCF_003573695.1 Papaver somniferum
ATATTTTTTCTGAAAATTTTCTATTAAAAGGGAGTCATTCTGTTTCATGATTTGGTCTTGATCATAGAGTTCCGACATCTAACGAAGCCTGCGGACTTCCTTGAGTCATTTGTGTTTATGGTATTTTATTCAAATTTTGCAATGATTATCTAGCTTAAAGAATATCCCATAATTGTTGAGAAGTTATTAACGGTAGCAAACCTTATCTCCTTCTTTCCTTGTTTTATTATAGGTAATCTATGACCTCTTTAAAATATTAGAAGTTCATTATTAGAAGGGATATTTCGAGTTTGGTGCCTATAAAATGGTACACTTTCGCGTTTGGTGCCTAACTTTGTCAATATCTGAGTTTGGTGCCCAGTCAACGAATTGGCGTTGATTGACCGTGTTGACCATCCAATTTAGAGTTAAAAATGTGAAATGTCAAATAAAATTCTAAACTCCGTTTTATTCACTAACTGCGCCCTATCTTCTACATACTCCATGTTTGAGAAATGAGAGTTGTTGATTTTCTTTCACGAGGTTTTAGGTTCCACTCTTAATACCATTGCCATCTTCTTTCATTGCTAATCTCAAATCATACACTGAGCTACTGTTATTTTCTCATATGACCACCTGTTTACACAAAATTAATTCCAAAGTATAAGCATAGCTCCCTTCATTGTTTACCGGTAAATCATCCAAAATCTATCTCTCATGTAAACCCCAATAATCGTTTCCTTAAACCTTCAGACTAACCATTATTGTATTGAACAAATGAATCCATGTAAATGACCCTATTCATTTTTCAAATTAATCATTATTGTGTTAATTAAATTTGTTTCCATTTTATGTAAATCCATAGTTATCATGGCAGTAAGATAAGTCAGCCTTATTTCTCTGGAACGCTCGTAACGTGTTTGGAAAATGATCTAGAGAGATTTCCCTACAGTGGTCCGTGTTTGTGAACTAGTTGAATTAAATAATGATTGTTTAAACAATTATTCACAAAGACACGTATTTATTTACAAAAGTTGGTGGGGGGCGAGCAACAAGTTGTGCTCCAACATAGCTTGTGAACGGTCAACCAGTCATCCGTTAAGTCAACTGCTTGATTGGGACCCACACCAAACTCAAATTCCGACAAAGTTAGGTACCAAAGGCGAAGGTGTGCCATTTTATAGGCACCAAACTCAAAATACCCCTTATTATAAATATTGTCTACTTATGTAACTCTCTTTGTCCCCCAAGGTTTTGTGTAATCTCTTTTTCGACTATTTTCTTCATAACTTCTTCATACGAAGTGGGAATGACCTCATTCTTTTTCTATTACCTCTGTCTTTCAGTTACCCACAGTATATAGGAAATTTTTTAGGATTTGGACGCTTAGCAATTGGTGTTTGATCCTTATTTTCAATGTAAAGGATGACTCCACTCTTTATTTTTGGAATCAACATACGTAGAAATGCAATTTGGATAACATGTAGAGCCTTTAAATGTATTATTTTTTACCACAATAATTTTTTAGAAAATATTATAATAAAAATGAGTTTATCTAGTTTATAGTTTGGTTTTAAAAACAGGATTTCGACTTCTAACGAAGTCACTGGAATTCCTTGAGTCAATGCATCCAAAATGCAAGCTTTTTTCGACTCTCAAGCCTCTAGACATGTAATTTGTGCAGGAAATATTTTTCTGAAAATTTTCTATTAAAGGGGAGTCTTTCTGTTTCATGATTTGGTCTTGATCATAGAGTTCCGACATCTAACGAAGCCTGCGGACTTCCTTGAGTGATTTGTGTTTATGGTATTTTATTCAAATTTTGCAATGATTATCTAGCTTAAAGAAGATCCCATAATCGTTGAGAAGTTATTAACGGTAGCAAACCTTATCTCCTTCTTTCCTTGTTTTATTATAGGTAATCTATGACCTCTTTAAAAGATTAGAAGTTCATTATTAGAAGGGATATTTCGAGTTTGGTGCCTATAAAATTGTACACTTTCGCGTTCGGTGCCTAACTTTGTCAATATCTGAGTTTGGTGCCCAGTCAACGAATTGGCGTTGATTGACCGTGTTGACCATCCAATTTAGAGTTAAAAATGTGAAATGTCTAATAAAATTCTAAACTCCGTTTTATTCACTAACTGCGCCCTATCTTCTACATACTCCATGTTTGAGAAATGAGAGTTGTTGATTTTCTTTCACGAGGTTTTAGGTTCCACTCTTAATACCATTGCCATCTTCTTTCATTGCTAATCTCAAATCATACACTGAGCTACTGTTATTTTCTCATATGACCACCTGTTTACACAAAATTAATTCCAAAGTATAAGCATAGCTCCCTTCATTGTTTACTCGTAAATAATCAAAAATCCATCTCTCATGTAAACCCCAATAATCGTTTTCTTAAACCATCAGACTAACTATTATAGTATTGAATAAATGAATCCATGTAAAAGACCCTATTCATTTTTCAAATTAATTATTATTGTGTTAATTAAATTTGTTTCCATTTTATGTAAATCCATAGTTATCATGGAAGTAAGATAAGTCAGCCTTATTTCTCTGGAACGCTCGTAACGTGTTAGGAAAATGATCTAGAGAGATTTCCCTACCGTGGTCCGTGTTAGTGAACTAGTTAAATTAAATAATGATTGTTTAAACAATTATTCACAAAGACACGTATTTATTTACAAAAGTTGGCGGGGGGCGAGCAACAAGTTATGCTCCAACACAACTTGTGAACGGTCCACCAGTCATTCGTTAAGTCAACTGCTTGATTGGGACCCACACCAAACTCAAATTCCGAAAAAGTTAGGTACCAAAGGCGAAGGTGTGCCATTTTATAGGCACCAAACTCAAAATACCCCTTATTATAAATATTGTCTTTTTATGTAACTCTCTTTGTCCCCCAAGGTTTTGTGTAATCTCTTTTTCGACTATTTTTCTCATAACTTCTTCATACGAAGTGGGAATGACCTCATTCTTTTTCTGATACCTCTGTCTTTCAGTTCCCCACAGTATACAGAAAATTTTTTAGGATTTGAACGCTTACCAATTGGTGTTTCATCCTTATTTTCAATGTAAAGGATGACTTCCCTCTTTATTTTTGGAATCAACATACGTAGAAATGCAATTTGGATAACATGTAGAGCCTTTAAATGTATTATTTTTTACCACAATCATTTTTTAGAAAATATTATAATAAAAATGAGTTTATCTAGTTTATAGTTTGGTTTTAAAAAAAGGATTTCGACTTCCAACGAAGTCACTGGACTTCCTTGAGTCAATGCATCCAAAATGCAAGCTTTTTTCGACTCTCAAGCCTCTAGACATGTAATTTGTGAAGGAAATATTTTTTCTGAAAACTTTCTATTAAAAGGGAGTCATTCTGTTTCATGATTTGGTCTTGATCATAGAGTTCCGACATCTAACGAAGCCTGCGGACTTCCTTGAGTCATTTGTGTTTATGGTATTTTATTCAAATTTTGCAATGATTATCTAGCTTAAAGAATATCCTATAATCGTTGAGAAGTTATTAACGGTAGCAAACCTTATCTCCTTCTTTCCTTGTTTTATTATAGGTAATCTATGACCTCTTTAAAAGATTAGAAGTTCATTATTAGAAGGGATATTTCGAGTTTGGTGCCTATAAAATGGTACACTTTCGCGTTTAGTGCCTAACTTTGTCAATATCTGAGTTTGGTGCCCAATCAACGAATTGGCGTTGATTGACCGTGTTGACCATCCAATTTAGAGTTAAAAATGTGAAATGTCTAATAAAATTCTAAACTCCGTTTTATTCACTAACTGCGCCTTATCTTCTACATACTCCATGTTTGAGAAATGAGAGTTGTTGATTTTCATTCACGAGGTTTTAGGTTCCACTATTAATACCATTGCCATCTTCTTTCATTGCTAATCTCAAATCATACACTGAGCTACTGTTATTTTCTCATATGACCACCTGTTTACACAAAATTAATTCCAAAGTATAAGCATAGCTCCCTTCATTGTTTACTCGTAAATCATCAAAAATCCATCTCTCATGTAAACCCCAATAATCGTTTCCTTAAACCATCAGACTAACTATTATAGTATTGAACAAATGAATCCATGTAAATGACCCTATTCATTTTTCAAATTAATTATTATTGTGTTAATTAAATTTGTTTCCATTTTATGTAAATCCATAGTTATCATGGAAGTAAGATAAGTCAGCCTTATTTCTCTGGAACGCTCGTAACGTGTTTGGAAAATGATCTAGAGAGATTTCCCTACCGTGGTCCGTGTTAGTGAACTAGTTAAATTAAATAATGATTGTTTAAACAATTATTCACAAAGACACGTATTTATTTACAAAAGTTGGCGGGGGGCGAGCAACAAGTTGTGCTCCAACACAACTTGTGAACGGTCCACCAGTCATTCGTTAAGTCAACTGCTTGATTGGGACCCACACCAAACTCAAATTCCGAAAAAGTTAGGTACCAAAGGCAAAGGTGTGCCATTTTATAGGCACCAAACTCAAAATACCCCTTATTATAAATAGTGTCTTTTTATGTAACTCTCTTTGTCCCCCAAGGTTTTGTGTAATCTCTTTTTCGACTATTTTTCTCATAACTTCTTCATACGAAGTGGGAATGACCTCATTCTTTTTCTGATACCTCTGTCTTTCAGTTCCCCACTGTATATAGGAAATTTTTTAGGATTTGAACGCTTAGAAATTGGTGTTTCATCCTTATTTTCAATGTAAAGGATGACTTCCCTCTTTATTTTTGGAATCAACATACGTAGAAATGCAATTTGGATAACATGTAGAGCCTTTAAATGTATTATTTTTTACCACAATAATTTTTTAGAAAATATTATAATAAAAATGAGTTTATCTAGTTTATAGTTTGGTTTTAAAAAAAGGATTTTGACTTCCAACGAAGTCACTGGACTTCCTTGAGTCAATGCATCCAAAATGCAAGCTTTTTTCGACTCTCAAGCCTCTAGACATGTAATTTGTGAAGGAAATATTTTTTCTGAAAATTTTCTATTAAAAGGGAGTCATTCTGTTTCATGATTTGGTCTTGATCATAGAGTTCCGACATCTAACGAAGCCTGCGGACTTCCTTGAGTCATTTGTGTTTATGGTATTTTATTCAAACTTTGCAATGATTATCTAGCTTAAAGAATATCCCATAATCGTTGAGAAGTTATTAACGGTAGCAAACCTTATCTCCTTCTTTCCTTGTTTTATTATAGGTAATCTATGACCTCTTTAAAAGATTAGAAGTTCATTATTAGAAGGGATATTTCGAGTTTGGTGCCTATAAAATGGTACACTTTCGCGTTTGGTGCCTAACTTTGTCAATATCTGAGTTTGGTGCCCAGTCAACGAATTGGCGTTGATTGACCGTGTTGACCATCCAATTTAGAGTTAAAAATGTGAAATGTCTAATAAAATTCTAAACTCCGTTTTATTCACTAACTGCGCCCTATCTTCTACATACTCCATGTTTGAGAAATGAGAGTTGTTGATTTTCTTTCACGAGGTTTTAGGTTCCACTCTTAATACCATTGCCATCTTCTTTCATTGCTAATCTCAAATCATACACTGAGCTACTGTTATTTTCTCATATGAGCACCTGTTTACACAAAATTAATTCCAAAGTATAAGCATAGCTCCCTTCATTGTTTACCGGTAAATCATCCAAAATCTATCTCTCATGTAAACCCCAATAATCGTTTCCTTAAACCTTCAGACTAACCATTATTGTATTGAACAAATGAATCCATGTAAATGACCCTATTCATTTTTCAAATTAATCATTATTGTGTTAATTAAATTTGTTTCCATTTTATGTAAATCCATAGTTATCATGGCAGTAAGATAAGTCAGCCTTATTTCTCTGGAACGCTCGTAACGTGTTTGGAAAATGATCTAGAGAGATTTCCCTACAGTGGTCCGTGTTTGTGAACTAGTTGAATTAAATAATGATTGTTTAAACAATTATTCACAAAGACACGTATTTATTTACAAAAGTTGGTGGGGGGCGAGCAACAAGTTGTGCTCCAACATAGCTTGTGAACGGTCAACCAGTCATCCGTTAAGTCAACTGCTTGATTGGGACCCACACCAAACTCAAATTCCGACAAAGTTAGGTACCAAAGGCGAAGGTGTGCCATTTTATAGGCACCAAACTCAAAATACCCCTTATTATAAATATTGTCTACTTATGTAACTCTCTTTGTCCCCCAAGGTTTTGTGTAATCTCTTTTTCGACTATTTTGTTCATAACTTCTTCATACGAAGTGGGAATGACCTCATTCTTTTTCTATTACCTCTGTCTTTCAGTTACCCACAGTATATAGGAAATTTTTTAGGATTTGGACGCTTAGCAATTGGTGTTTGATCCTTATTTTCAATGTAAAGGATGACTCCACTCTTTATTTTTGGAATCAACATACGTAGAAATGCAATTTGGATAACATGTAGAGCCTTTAAATGTATTATTTTTTACCACAATAATTTTTTAGAAAATATTATAATAAAAATGAGTTTATCTAGTTTATAGTTTGGTTTTAAAAACAGGATTTCGACTTCTAACGAAGTCACTGGAATTCCTTGAGTCAATGCATCCAAAATGCAAGCTTTTTTCGACTCTCAAGCCTCTAGACATGTAATTTGTGCAGGAAATATTTTTCTGAAAATTTTCTATTAAAGGGGAGTCTTTCTGTTTCATGATTTGGTCTTGATCATAGAGTTCCGACATCTAACGAAGCCTGCGGACTTCCTTGAGTGATTTGTGTTTATGGTATTTTATTCAAATTTTGCAATGATTATCTAGCTTAAAGAAGATCCCATAATCGTTGAGAAGTTATTAACGGTTTCAAACCTTATCTCCTTCTTTCCATGTTTTATTATAGGTAATCTATGACCTTTTCAAAAGATTAGAAGTTCATTATTAGAAGGGATATTTCGAGTTTGGTGCCTATAAAATTGTACACTTTCGCGTTCGGTGCCTAACTTTGTCAATATCTGAGTTTGGTGCCCAGTCAACGAATTGGCGTTGATTGACCGTGTTGACCATCCAATTTAGAGTTAAAAATGTGAAATGTCTAATAAAATTCTAAACTCCGTTTTATTCACTAACTGCGCCCTATCTTCTACATACTCCATGTTTGAGAAATGAGAGTTGTTGATTTTCTTTCACGAGGTTTTAGGTTCCACTCTTAATACCATTGCCATCTTCTTTCATTGCTAATCTCAAATCATACACTGAGCTACTGTTATTTTCTCATATGACCACCTGTTTACACAAAATTAATTCCAAAGTATAAGCATAGCTCCCTTCATTGTTTACCGGTAAATCATCCAAAATCTATCTCTCATGTAAACCCCAATAATCGTTTCCTTAAACCTTCAGACTAACCATTATTGTATTGAACAAATGAATCCATGTAAATGACCCTATTCATTTTTGAAATTAATCATTATTGTGTTAATTAAATTTGTTTCCATTTTATGTAAATCCATAGTTATCATGGCAGTAAGATAAGTCAGCCTTATTTCTCTGGAACGCTCGTAACGTGTTTGGAAAATGATCTAGAGAGATTTCCCTACAGTGGTCCGTGTTTGTGAACTAGTTGAATTAAATAATGATTGTTTAAACAATTATTCACAAAGACACGTATTTATTTACAAAAGTTGGTGGGGGGCGAGCAACAAGTTGTGCTCCAACATAGCTTGTGAACGGTCCACCAGTCATCCGCTACTTTTATTTTCTCATATGACCACCTGTTTACACAAAATTAAATCCAAAGTATAAGCATATCTCCCTTCATTGTTTACCGGTAAATCATCCAAAATCTATCTCTCATGTAAACCCCAATAATCGTTTCCTTAAACCTTCAAACTAACCATTATTGTATTGAACAAATGAATCCATGTAAATGACCCTATTCATTTTTCAAATTAATCATTATTGTATTAATTAAATTTGTTTCCATTTTATGTAAATCCATAGTTATCATGGCAGTCAGATAAGTCAGCCTTATTTCTCCGGAACGCTCAGTGTATGATTTGAGATTAGCAATGAAAGAAGATAACAATGGTATTAAGAGTGGAACCTAAAACCTCGTGAATGAAAATCAACAACTCTCATTTCTCAAACATGGAGTATGTAGAAGATAGGGCGCACTTAGTGAATAAAACGGAGGTTAGAATTTTATTAGACATTTCACATTTTTAACTCTAAATTGGATGGTCAACACGGTCAATCAACGCCAATTTGTTGACTTGGCACCAAACTCAGATATTGACAAAGTTAGGCACCAAACGCGAAAGTGTACCATTTTATAGGCACCAAACTCAAAATATCCCTTCTAATAATAAACTTACAATCTTTTAAAAAGGTCATAGATTACCTATAATAAAACACGGAAAGAAGGAGATAAGGTTTGCAACCGTTAATAACTTCTCAACGATTATGGGATCTTCTTTAAGCTAGATAATCATTGAAAAATTTGAATAAAATA
>NW_020620159.1:1157338-1193559 GCF_003573695.1 Papaver somniferum
TTACATTGAAAATAAGGATGAAACACCAATTCCTAAGCGCCCAAATCCTAAAAATTTTCCTGTATACTGTGGGGAACTGAAAGACAGAGGTAACAGAAAGAGAATGAGGCCATTCCCACTTCGTATGAAGAAGTTATGAACAAAATAGTCGAAAAAGAGATTACACAAACCCTTGGGGGACAAAGAGAGTTATATAAGTAGACAATATTTATAATAAGGGTTATTTTAGGTTTGGTGCCTATAAAATGGCACACCTTTGCCTTTGGTACCTAACTTTGTCGGAATTTGAGTTTGGTGTGGGTCCCAATCAACTTTTGTAATAAATCTCTCTAGGCCATTTTCCAAACACGTTACGAGCGTTCCGGAGAAATAAGGCTGACTTATATGACTGCCATGATAACTATGGATTTACATAAAATGGAAACAAATTTCATTAATACAATAATGATTAATTTGAAAAATGAATAGGGTCATTTACATGGATTCATTTGTTCAATACAATAATGGTTAGTTTGAAGGTTTAAGGAAACGATTATTGGGGTTTACATGAGAGATAGATTTTGGATGATTTACCGGTAAACAATGAAGGGAGCTATGCTTATACTTTGGATTTAATTTTGTGTAAACAGGTGGTCATATGAGAAAATAACAGTAGCTCAGTGTATGATTTGAGATTAGCAATGAAATAAGATAGTAATGGTATTAAGAGTGGAACCTAGAACATCGTGAATGAAAATCAACAACTCTCATTTCTCAAACATGGAGTATGTAGAAGATAGGGCGCACTTAGTGAATAAAACGGAGGTTAGAATTTTATTAGACATTTCACATTTTTAACTCTAAATTGGATGGTCAACACGGTCAATCAACGCCAATTTGTTGACTTGGCACCAAACTCAGATATTGACAAAGTTAGGCACCAAACGCGAAAGTGTACCATTTTATAGGCACCAAACTCAAAATATCCCTTCTAATAATAAACTTACAATCTTTTAAAAAGGTCATAGATTACCTATAATAAAACACGGAAAGAAGGAGATAAGGTTTGCAACCGTTAATAACTTCTCAACGATTCTGGGATCTTCTTTAAGCTAGATAATCATTGAAAAATTTGAATAAAATACCATAAACACAAATGACTCAAGGAAATCCGCAGGCTTCGTTAGATGTCGGAACTCTATGATCAAGACCAAATCAGGAAACAAAAAGACTCCCCTTTGATAGAAAATTTTCAGAAAAAATATCTCCTGCATAAATTACATGTCTAGAGGCTTGAGAGTCGAAAAAAGCTTGCATTTTGGATGCATTGACTCAAGGAAGTCCTGTGACTTCGTTAGAAGTCGAAATCCTTTTTTTAAAACCAAACTATAAACTAGATAAACTCATTTTTATTATAAAATTTTCTAAAAAATGATTGCGGTAAAAAATAATACATTTAAAGGCTCTACATGTTATCCAAATTGCGTTTCTACGTATGTTGATTCCAAACATAAAGAGGGAAGTCATCCTTTACATTGAAAATAAGGATGAAACACCAATTCCTAAGCGCCCAAATCCTAAAAATTTTCCTGTATACTGTGGGGAACTGAAAGACAGAGGTAACAGAAAGAGAATGAGGCCATTCCCACTTCGTATGAAGAAGTTATGAACAAAATAGTCGAAAAAGAGATTACACAAACCCTTGGGGGACAAAGAGAGTTATATAAGTAGACAATATTTATAATAAGGGTTATTTTAGGTTTGGAGCCTATAAAATGGCACACCTTTGCCTTTGGTACCTAACTTTGTCGGAATTTGAGTTTGGTGTGGGTCCCAATCAACTTTTGTAATAAATCTCTCTAGGCCATTTTCCAAACACGTTACGAGCGTTCCGGAGAAATAAGGCTGACTTATATGACTGCCATGATAACTATGGATTTACATAAAATGGAAACAAATTTAATTAATACAATAATGATTAATTTGAAAAATGAATAGGGTCATTTATATGGATTCATTTGTTCAATACAATAATGGTTAGTTTGAAGGTTTAAGGAAACGATTATTGGGGTTTACATGAGAGATAGATTTTGGATGATTTACCGGTAAACAATGAAGGGAGCTATGCTTATACTTTGGATTTAATTTTGTGTAAACAGGTGGTCATATGAGAAAATAACAGTAGCTCAGTGTATGATTTGAGATTAGCAATGAAATAAGATAGTAATGGTATTAAGAGTGGAACCTAAAACATCGTGAATGAAAATCAACAACTCTCATTTCTCAAACATGGAGTATGTAGAAGATAGGGCGCACTTAGTGAATAAAACGGAGGTTAGAATTTTATTAGACATTTCACATTTTTAACTCTAAATTGGATGGTCAACACGGTCAATCAACGCCAATTTGTTGACTTGGCACCAAACTCAGATATTGACAAAGTTAGGCACCAAACGCGAAAGTGTACCATTTTATAGGCACCAAACTCAAAATATCCCTTCTAATAATAAACTTACAATCTTTTAAAAAGGTCATAGATTACCTATAATAAAACACGGAAAGAAGGAGATAAGGTTTGCAACCGTTAATAACTTCTCAACGATTATGGGATCTTCTTTAAGCTAGATAATCATTGAAAAATTTGAATAAAATACCATAAACATAAATGACTCAAGGAAATCCGCAGGCTTCGTTAGATGTCGGAACTCTATGATCAAGACCAAATCAGGAAACAAAAAGACTCCCCTTTGATAGAAAATTTTCAGAAAAAATATTTCCTGCATAAATTACATGTCTAGAGGCTTGAGAGTCGAAAAAAGCTTGCATTTTGGATGCATTGACTCAAGGAAGTCCTGTGACTTCGTTAGAAGTCGAAATCCTTTTTTTAAAACCAAACTATAAACTAGATAAACTCATTTTTTTTATAAAATTTTCTAAAAAATGATTGCGGTAAAAAATAATACAATTAAAGGCTCTACATGTTATCCAAATTGCATTTCTACGTATGTTGATTCCAAACATAAAGAGGGAAGTCATCCTTTACATTGAAAATAAGGATGAAACACCAATTCCTAAGTGTCCAAATCCTAAAAATTTTCCTGTATAATGTAGGGAACTGAAAGACAGAGGTAACAGAAAGAGAATGAGGTCATTCCCACTTCGTATGAAGAAGTTATGAACAAAATAGTCGAAAAAGAGATTACACAAACCCTTGGGGGACAAAGAGAGTTATATAAGTAGACAATATTTATAATAAGGGTTATTTTAGGTTTGGTGCCTATAAAATGGCACACCTTTGCCTTTGGTACCTAACTTTGTCGGAATTTGAGTTTGGTGTGGGTCCCAATCAACTTTTGTAATAATTCTCTCTAGATCATTTTCCAAACACGTTACGAGCGTTCCGGAGAAATAAGGCTGACTAATCTGACTGCCATGATAACTATGGATTTACATAAAATGGAAACAAATTTAATTAATACAATAATGATTAATTTGAAAAATGAATAGGGTCATTTACATGGATTCATTTGTTCAATACAATAATGGTTAGTTTGAAGGTTTAAGGAAACGATTATTGGGGTTTACATGAGAGATAGATTTTGGATGATTTACCGGTAAACAATGAAGGGAGCTATGCTTATACTTTGGATTTAATTTTGTGTAAACAGGTGGTCATATGAGAAAATAACAGTAGCTCAGTGTATGATTTGAGATTAGCAATGAAAGAAGATAGTAATGGTATTAAGAGTGGAACCTAAAACCTCGTGAATGAAAATCAACAACTCTCATTTCTCAAACATGGAGTATGTAGAAGATAGGGCGCACTTAGTGAATAAAATGGAGGTTAGAATTTTATTAGACATTTCACATTTTTAACTCTAAATTGGATGGTCAACACGGTCAATCAACGCCAATTTGTTGACTTGGCACCAAACTCAGATATTGACAAAGTTAGGCACCAAACGCGAAAGTGTACCATTTTATAGGCACCAAACTCAAAATATCCCTTCTAATAATAAACTTACAATCTTTTAAAAAGGTCATAGATTACCTATAATAAAACACGGAAAGAAGGAGATAAGGTTTGCAACCGTTAATAACTTCTCAACGATTATGGGATCTTCTTTAAGCTAGATAATCATCGAAAAATTTGAATAAAATACCATAAACACAAATGACTCAAGGAAATCCGCAGGCTTCGTTAGATGTCGGAACTCTATGATCAAGACCAAATCAGGAAACAGAAAGACTCCCCTTTGATAGAAAATTTTCAGAAAAAATATTTCCTGCATAAATTACATGTCTAGAGGCTTGAGAGTCGAAAAAAGCTTGCATTTTGGATGCATTGACTCAAGGAAGTCCAGTGACTTCGTTAGAAGTCAAAATCCTTTTTTTTAGAACCAAACTATAAACTAGATAAACTCATTTTTATTATAAAATTTTCTAAAAAATGATTGCGGTAAAAATAATACATTTAAAGGCTCTACATGTTATCCAAATTGCATTTCTACGTATGTTGATTCCAAACATAAAGAGGGAAGTCATCCTTTATATTGAAAATAACGATGAAACACCAATTCCTAAGCGTCCAAATCGTAAAACTTTTCCTGTATACTGTGGGGAACTGAAAGACAGAGGTAACAGAAAGAGAATGAGGTCATTCCAACTTCGTATGAAGAAGTTATGAACAAAATAGTCGAAAAAGAGATTACACAAACCCTTGGGGGACAAAGAGAGTTATATAAGTAGACAATATTTATAATAAGGGTTATTTTAGGTTTGGTGCCTATTAAATGGCACACCTTTTCCTTTGGTACCTAACTTTGTCGGAATTTGAGTTTGGTGTGGGTCCCAATCAACTTTTGTAATAAATCTCTCTAGATTATTTTCCAAACACGTTACGAGCGTTCCGGAGAAATAAGGCTGACTTATCTGACTGCCATGATAACTATGGATTTACATAAAATGGAAACAAATTTAATTAATACAATAGTGATTAATTTGAAAAATGAATAGGGTCATTTACATGGACTCATTTGTTCAATACAATAATGGTTAGTTTGAAGGTTTAAGGAAACGATTATTGGGGTTTACATGAGAGATAGATTTTGGATGATTTACCGGTAAACAATGAAGGGAGCTATGCTTATACTTTGGATTTAATTTTTTGTAAACAGGTGGTTATATGAGAAAATAACAGTAGCTCAGTGTATGATTTGAGATTAGCAATGAAAGAAGATAGCAATGGTATTAAGAGTGGAACCTAAAACCTCATGAATGAAAATAAACAACTCTCATTTCTCAAACATGGAGTATGTAGAAGATAGGGCGCACTTAGTGAATAAAACGGAGGTTAGAATTTTATTAGACATTTCACATTTTTAACTCTAATCAACTTCCGACAAAGTTAGGTACAAAAGGCAAGGGTGTGCCATTTTATAGGCACCAAACTCAAAATATCCCTTATTATAAATATTGTCTACTTATATAACTCTCTTTGTCTCCCAAGGTTTTGTGTAATCTCTTTTTCGACTATTTTGCTCATAACTTCTTCATACGAAGTGGGAATGACCTCATTCTTTTTCTGTTACCTCTGTCTTTCAGTTCCCCACAGTATACAGGAAAATTTTTACCGGTTGGTACTTCGTTCTTTCTACAACGGATCAATGATCACAACGAATTCAAACGTTCTCGTTTTATTAATCTGGACTTGCTCAACTTCACTAACTCATAAAGACCAACTAAATTGCGACTTTTTCTATACATATTTCAAATTCTTTGTAAGTTTTTGAAGCTCTAAATGATCTAGAGAGATTTCCCTACCGTGGTCCGTGTTAGTGAACTAATTAAATTAAATATTGATTGTTTTAACAATTATTCACAAAGACACGTATTTATTTACAAAAGTTGGCGGGGGGCCAAGCAACAAGTTGTGCTCCAACACAGCTTGTGAACGGTCCACTAGTCATCTGTTAAGTCAACTGCTTGATTGGGACCCACACCAAACTCTAATTCGGACAAAGTTAGATACCAAAGGCAAAGGTGTGCCATTTTATAGGCACCAAAATCAAAATACCCATAATTATAAATATTGTCTACTTATGTAACTCTCTTTGTCCCCCAAGGTTTTGTGTAATCTCTTTTTCGACTATTTTGATCATAACTTCATCATACGAAGTGGGAATAACCTCATTCTTTATCTGTTACCTCTGTCTTTTAGTTTCCCACAGTATACAGGAAAAAATTTAGGTTTTGAACGCTTAAGAATTGGTGTTTCATCCTTATTTTCAATGTAAAGGATGACTTCCCTCTTTATTTTTGGAATCAACATACGTAGAAATGCAATTCGGATAACATGTAGAGCCTTTAAATGTATTATTTTTTACCACAATCAGTTTTTTAGAAAAATTTTATAATAAAAATGAGTTTATCTAGTTTATCGTTTGGTTTTAAAAAAAGGATTTCGACTTCTAACGAAGTCACTGGACTTCCTTGAGTCAATGAATCCAAAATGCAAGCTTTTTTCGACTCTCAAGCCTCTAGACATGTGATTTCTGAAAGAACTATTTTTCTGAAAATTTTCTATTAAAGGGGAGTCTTTCTGTTTCATGATTTGGTCTTGATCATAGAGTTCCGACATCTAACGAAGCCTGCGGACTTCCTTGAGTCATTTGTGTTTATGTTATTTTATTCAAATTTTGTAATGATTATCTAGCTTAAAGAAGATCCCATAATCGTTGAGAAGTTATTAACGGTTGCAAACCTTATCTCCTTCTTTCCATGTTTTATTATAGGTAATCTATGACCTTTTTAAAAGATTAGAAGTTCATTATTAGAAGGGATATTTCGAGTTTGGTGCCTATAAAAAGGTACACTTCCGCGTTTGGTGCCTAACTTTGTCAATATCTGAGTTTGGTGCCCAGTCAACGAATTGGCGTTGATTGACCGTGTTGACCATCCAATTTAGAGTTAAAAATGTGAAATGTCTAATAAAATTCTAAACTCCGTTTTAATCACTAACTGCGCCCTATCTTCTACATATTCTATGTTTGAGAAATGAGAGTTGTTTATTTTCATTCACGAGGTTTTAGGTTCCACTCTTAATACCATTGCCATGTTCTTCCATTGCTAATCTCAAATCATACACTAAGCTACTGTTATTTTCTCATATGACCACATGTTTACACAAAATTAAATCAAAAGTATAAGCATAGGTCCCTTCATTGTTAACCGGTAAATCATCCAAAATCTATCTCTCATGTAAACCTAAATAATCGTTTCCTTAAACCTTCAAAATAAACATTATTGTATTGAAAACATGAATCCATGTAAATGACCCTATTCATTTTTCAAATTAATCATTATTGCATTAGTTAAATTTGTTTCCACTTTATGTAAATCAATAGTTATCATGGAAGTCAGATAAGTCAGCTTATTTCTCTGGAATGCTCGTAACGTGTTTGGAAAATGATCTAGAGAGATTTCCCTACCGTGGTCCGTGTTAGTAAACTAGTTAAATTAAATAATGATTGTTTAAACAATTATTCACAAAGACACGTATTTATTTGAAAAAGTTAGCGGGGGGTCGAGCAAAAAGTTGTGCTCCAACACAACTTGTGAACGGTCTACCAGTCATCCATTAAGTCAACTGCTTGGTTAGGACCCACACCAAACTCAAATTCCGACAAAGGTAGGTACCAAAGGAAAAGGTGTGCCATTTTATAGGCACCAAACTCAAAATACCCCTTATTATAAATATTGTCTACTTATGTAACTCTCTTTGTCACCCAAGGTTTTGTGTAATCTCTTTTTCGACTATTTTGCTCATAACTTCTTCATACGAAGTGGGAATGACCTCATTATTTTTCTGTTACCTCTGTCTTTTTAAGTTCCCCACAGTATACAGGAAAATGTTTAGGATTTGGACGCTTAGAAATTGGTGTTTCATCCTTATTTTCAATGTAAAGGATGACTTCCCTCTTTATTTTTGGAATCAACATACGTAGAAATGCAATTTAGATAACATGTAGAGCATTTAAATGTATTACTTTTTAACCAAAATCATTTTTTAGAAAATTTTATAATAAAAATGAGTTTATCTAGTTTATAGTTTGGTTTTAAAAAAAGGATTTCGACTTCTAACGAAGTCACTAGACTTCCTTGAGTCAATGCATCCAAAATCCAAGCTTTTTTCGACTCTCAAGCCTCTAGACATGTAATTTGTGCAGGAAATATTTTTTCTGAAAATTTTTTATTAAAGGGGAGTCTTTCTGTTTCGTGATTTGGTCTTGATCATAGAGTTCCGACATCTAACGAAGCCTGTGGACTTCCTTGAGTGATTTGTGTTTATGGTATTTTATTCAAATTTTGCAATGATTATCTAGCTTAAAGAAGATCCCAGAATCGTTGAGAAGTTATTAACTGTTGAAAACCTTATATCCTTCTTTACATGTTTTATTATAGGTAATGTATGACCCTTTTTAAAAGATTATAAGTTCATTATTGATAGGGATATTTCGAGTTTGGTTCCTAAAAAATGGTACACTTTCACGTTTGGTGCCTAACTTTGTCAATATCGTAGTTTGGTGCCCAGTCAACGAATTGGCGTTGATTGACCGTGTTGACCATCCAATTTAGAGTTAAAAATATGAAATGTCTAATAAAATTCTAAACTCCGTTTTATTCACTCACTGCACCCTATCTTCTACATACTCCATGTTTGAGAAATGAGAGTTGTTGATTTTCATTCACGAGGTTTTAGGTTCCACTCTTAATACCATTGCCATCTTCTTTCATTGCTAATCTCAAATCATACACTGATCTACTGTTATTTTCTCATATGACCACTTTTTTACACAAAATTAAATCCAAAGTATAAGCATAGGTCCCTTCATTGTTTACCGGTAAATCATCCAAAATCTATCTCTCATGTAAACCCCAATAATCGTTTCCTTAAACCTTCAATCTAACCATTATTGTATTGAAAAAATGAATCCATGTAAATGACCCTATTCATTTTTTAAATTAATCATTATTGTATTAGTTAAATTTATTTCCAGTTTATGTAAATCCATAGTTATCATGGCAGTCAGATAAGTAAGCCTTATTTCTCTGGATCGCTCGTAACGTGTTTGGAAAATGATCTAGAGAGATTTCCCTACCGTGGTCCGTGTTAGTGAACTAGTTAAATTAAATAACGATTGTTTAAACAATTATTCACAAAGACACGTAGTTATTTACAAAAGTTGGCGGGGGGCCGAGCAACAAGTTGACCTCCAACACAGCTAACGAACGGTCCACCAGTCATCCGTTAAGTCAACTGCTTGGTTGGGACCCACACCAAACTCAAATTCCGACAAAGTTAGGTACCAAAGGAAAAGGTGTGCCATTTTATAGGCACCAAACTCAAAATACCCCTTATTATAAATATTATCTACTTATATAACTCTCTTTGTCCTCCAAGGGTTTGTGTAATCTCTTTTTCGACTATTTTGCTCATAACTTCTTCATACGAAGTGGGAATGACCACATTATTTTTCTGTTACCTCTGTCTTTCAGTTCCCCATAGTATACATGAAAACTTTTAGGATTTAGACGCTTAGCAATTGGTGTTTCATCCTTATCTTCAATGTAAAGGATGACTTCCCTCTTTATTTTTGGAATCAACATACGTAGAAATGCAATTTGGATAACATGTAGAGCCTTTAAATGTATTATTTTTTACCGCAATCATTTTTTAGAAAATTTTATAATAAAATTGAGTTTATCTAGTTTATAGTTTGGTTTTAAAGAAAGGATTTAGACTTCTAACGAAGTCACTGGACCTCCTTGAGTCAATGCATCCAAAATGAAACCTTTTTTCGACTCTCAAGCCTCTAGACATGTAATTTGTATAGGAAATATTTTTTCTGGAAATTTTCTATTAAAGGGGAGTCTTTCTGTTTCATGATTTGGTCTTGATCATAGAGTTCCAACATCTAACGAAGCCTGCCGACTTCCTTGAGTTATTTGTGTTTTTGGTATTTTATTTAAATTTTGCAATGATTATCTAGCTTAAAGAAGATCCCATAATCGTTGAGAAGTTATTAAAGGTTGCAAACCTTATCTCCTTCTTTCCATGTTTTATTATAGGTAATCTATGACCTTTTTAAGAGATTAGAAGTTCATTATTAGAAGGGATATTTCGAGTTTGGTGCCTATAAAATGTTACACTTTCGCGTTTGGTGCCTAACTTTGTTAATATCTGAGTTTGGTGCCCAGTCAAGGAATTGGCGTTGATTGACACCGTATTGACCATCCAATTTAGAGTTAAATATTTTAAATGTCTAATAAAATTCTAAACTCCGTTTTATTCACTAACTTCGCCTTATCTTCTACATACTCTATGTTTGAGAAATGAGAGTTCTTGATTTTAATTCACGAGGTTTTAGGTTCCACTCTTAATACCATTGCCATATTCTTTCATTGATAATCTCAAATTATACACTGAGCTACTGTTATTTTCTCATATGACCACCTGTTTACACAAAATAAAATCCAAAGTATAAGCATAGCTCCCTTCATTGTTTACCCGTAAATCATCCAAAATCTATCTCTCATGTAAACCCCAATAATCGTTTCCTTAAACCTTCAAACTAACCATTATTGTATCGAACAAATGAATCCATGTAAATGACCCTATTCATTTTTCAAATTAATCATTATTGTATTAATTAAATTTGTTTCCATTTTATGTAAATCCATAGTTATTATGGCTGTCAGATAAGTCAGCCTTATTTCTATGGAACGCTCGTAACGAGTTTGGAAAATGATCTAGAGAGATTTCCCTACCGTGGTCCGTGTTAGTGAACTAATTAAATTAAATAATGATTGTTTAAATAATTATTCACAAAGACACGTATTTATTTACAAAAGTTGGCGGGGGGCCGAGCAACAAGTTGTGCTCCAACACAGCTTGTGAACGGTCCACCAGCCATCCGTTAAGTCAACTGCTTGGTTGGGACCCACACCAAACTCGAATTCCTAACTCTCTTTGTCCCCCAAGGTTTTGTGTAATCTCTTTTTCGACTACTTTGCTCATAACTTCTTCACACGAAGTGGGAATGACCTCATTCTTTTTCTCTTACCTCTGTCTTTCAGTTCCCCACAGTATACAGGAAAATCTTTAGGATTTGGACGCTTAGCAATTGGTGTTTGATCCTTGTTTTCAATGTAAAGGATGACTTCCCTCTTTATGTTTGGAATCAACATCCGTAGAAATGCAATTTGGATAACATGTAGAGCCTTTAAATGTATTATTTTTTACCACAATCATTTCTTAGAAAATTTTATAATAAAAATGAGTTTATATAGTTTATAGTTTGGTTTTAAAAAAAGGATTTCGACTTCTAACGAAGTCACTGGACTTCCTTGAGTCAATGCATCCAAAATGCAATCTTTTATCGACTCTCAAGCCTCTAGACATGTAATTTGTGCAGGAAATATTTTTCTGAAAATTTTCTATTAAAGGGGAGTCTTTCTGTTTCATGATTTGTTCTTGATCATAGAGTTACGACATCTAACGAAGCCTGCGAAATTCCTTGAGTCATTTGTGTTTATGGTATTTTATTCAAATTTTGCAATGATTATCTAGCTTAAAGAAGATCCCATAATCGTTGAGAAGTTATTAACGGTTGCAAACCTTATCTTCTTCTTTCCATGTTTTATTATAGGTAATCTATGACCTTCTTAATAGATTAGAAGTTCATTATTAGAAGGGATATTTCGAGTTTGGTGCCTATAAAATGGTACACTTTGACGTTTGGTGCCTAACTTTGTCAATATCTGAGTTTGGTGCCCAGTCAACGAATTGGCGTTGATTGACACCGTGTTAACCATCCAATTTAGAGTTAAAAAATGTTAAATTTCTAATAAACTTCTAAACTCCGTTTTATTCACTAACTGCGCCTTATCTTCTACATACTCCATGTTTGAGGAATGAGAGTTGTTGGTTTTCATTCACGAGGTTTTAGGTTCCACTCTTAATACCATTGCCATCTTCTTTCATTGCTAATCTCAAATCATATACCGAGCTACTGTTATTTTCTCATATGACCACCTGTTTTCACAAAATTAAATCCAAAGTATAAGCATAACTCCCTTCATTGTTTACCCGTAAATCATCCAAAATCTATCTCTCATGTAAACCCCAATAATTGTTTCCTTAAACATTCAAATTAACCATTATTGTATTGAACAAATTAATCCATGTAAATGACCCTATTCATTTTTTAAATTAATCAGTATTGTATTAATTAAATTTGTTTCCATTTTATGTAAATCCATAGTTATCATGGAAGTCAGATAAGTCAGCCTTATTTCTCTGGAACGCTCGTAACGTGTTTGGAAAATGATCTAGAGAGATTTCCCTACCGTGGTCCGTGTTAGTGAACTAATTAAATTAAATAATGATTGTTTAAACAATTATTCACAAAGACACGTATTTATCTACAAAAGTAGGCGGGGGGCTGAGCAACAAGTTGCGCTCCAACACAGCTTGTGAACGGTCCACCAGTCATCTGTTAAGTCAACTGCTTGGTTGGGACCCACACCAAACTCAAATTCCGACAAAGTTAGGTACCAAAGGAAAAGGTGTGCCATTTTATAGGCACCAAACTCAAAATACCACTTATTATAAATATTGTCTACTTATATAACTCTCTTTGTCCCCCAAGGTTTTGTGTAATCTCTTTTTCGACTATTTTGCTCATAACTTCTTCATATGAAGTGGGAATGACCTCATTTTTTTTTCTGTTACCTCTGTCTTTCAGTTCCCCACAGTAATACGGAAAATCTTTAGGATTTGGACGCTTAGCAATTGGTGTTTGATCCTTATTTTCAATGTAAAGGATGACTTCCCTCTTTATTTTTGGAATCAACATACGTAGAAATACAATTTGGATAACATGTAGAGCCTTTAAATGTATTATTTTTTACCACAATAATTTTTTAGAAAATTTTATAATAAAAATGAGTTTATATAGTTTATAGTTTGGTTTTAAAAAAAGGATTTCGACTTCTAACGAAGTCACTGGACTTCCTTGAGTCAATGCATCCAAAATGCAATCTTTTTTCAAATATCAAGCCTCTAGACATGTAATTTGTGCAGGAAATATTTTTTCTGAAAATTTTCTATTAAAGGGGAGTCTTTCTGTTTCATGATTTGGTCTTGATCATAGAGTTACGACATCTAACGAAGCCTACGGACTTCCTTGAGTCATTTGTGTTTATGGTATTTTATTCAAATTTTGCAATGATTATCTAGCTTAAAAAAGATCCCATAATCGTTGAGAAGTTATTAACGGTTGCAAACCTTATCTCCTTCTTTCCATGTTTTACTATAGGTAATCTATGTCCTTTTAATAATTAGAAGTTCATTATTAGAAGGGATATTTCGAGTTTGGTGCCTATAAAATGGTACACTTTCGCGTTTGGTGCCTAACTTTGTCAATATCTGAGTTTGGTGCCCAGTCAACGAATTGGCGTTGATTGACACCGTGTTGACCATTCAATTTAGAGTTAAAAAATGTTAAATGTCTAATAAACTTCTAAACTCCATTTTATTCACTAACTGCGCCTTATCTTCTACATATTCCATGTTTGAGGAATGAGAGTTGTTGATTTTCATTCACGGGGTTTTAGGTTCCACTCTTAATACCATTGCCATCTTCTTTCATTGCTAATCTCAAATCATATACCGAGCTACTGTTATTTCTCATATGACCACCTGTTTACACAAAATTAAATCCAAAGTATAAGCATAGCTCCCTTCATTGTTTACCCGTAAATCATCCAAAATCTATCTCTCATGTAAACCCTAATAATCGTTTCCTTAAACATTCAAACTAACCATTATTGTATTGAAAAAATTAATCCATGTAAATGACCCTATTCATTTTTCAAACTAATCATTATTGTATTAATTAAATTTGTTTCCATTTTATGTAAACCCATAGTTATCATGGCAGTCAGATAAGTCAGCCTTATTTCTCTGGAACGCTCGTAACGTGTTTGGAAAATGATCTAGAGAGATTTCCCTACCGTGGTCCGTGTTAGTGAACTAATTAAATTAAATAATGATTGTTTAAACAATTACTCAGAAAGACACGTATTTATCTACAAAAGTAGGTTGGGGGCCGAGCAACAAGTTGCGCTCCAACACAGCTTGTGAACGGTCCACCAGTCATCTGTTAAGTCAACTTCTTGGTTGGGACCCACACCAAACTCAAATTCCGACAAAGTTAGGTACCAAAGGAAAAGCTGTGCCATTTTATAGGCACCAAACTCAAAATACCACTTATTATAAATATTGTCTACTTATATAACTCTTTTTGTCCCCCAAGGTTTTGTGTAATCTCTTTTTCGACTATTTTGCTCATAACTTCTTCATATGAAGTGGGAATGACTTCATTCTTTTTCTGTTACCTCTGTCTTTCAATTCCCCAAAGTAATCCGGAAAATTTTTAGGATTTGGACGCTTAGAAATTGGTGTTTCATCCTTATTTTCAATGTAAAGGATGACTTCCCTCTTTATTTTTGGAATCAACATACGTAGAAATGCAATTTGGATAACATGTAAAGCCTTTAAATGTATTATTTTTTACCACAATCATTTTTTAGAAAATTTTATAATAAAAATGAGTTTATCTAGTTTATAGTTTGGTTTTAAAAAAAGGATTTCGACTTCTAACGAGGTCACTGGACTTCCTTGAGTCAATGCATCCAAAATGCAATCTTTTTTCAAATCTCAAGCCTCTAGACATGTAATTTGTGCAGGAAATATTTTTTCTGAAAATTTTCTATTAAAGGGGAGTCTTTCTGTTTCATTATTTGGTCTTGATCATAGAGTTCCGATATCTAACAAAGCCTGCGGACTTCCTTGAGTCATTTGTGTTTATGGTATTTTATTTAAATTTTGCAATGATTATCTAGCTTAAAGAAGATCCCAGAATCGTTTAGAAGGTATTAACGGTTGAAAACCTTATCTCCTTCTTTCCATGTTTTACTATAGGTAATCTATGTCCTTTTAATAATTAGAAGTTCATTATTAGAAGGGATATTTCGAGTTTGGTGCCTATAAAATGGTACACTTTCGCGTTTGGTGCCTAACTTTGTCAATATCTGTGTTTGGTGCCCAGTCAACGAATTGGCGTTGATTGACACCGTGTTGACCATTCAATTTAGAGTTAAAAAATGTTAAATGTCTAATAAACTTCTAAACTCCATTTTATTCACTAACTGCGTCTTATCTTCTACATACTCCATGTTTGAGGAATGAGAGTTGTTGATTTTCATTCACGGGGTTTTAGGTTCCACTCTTAATACCATTGCCATCTTCTTTCATTGATAATCTCAAATCATATACCGAGCTACTGTTATTTCTCATATGACCACCTATTTACACAAAATTAAATCCAAAGTATAAGCATAGATCCCTTCATTGTTTACCCGTAAATCATCCAAAATCTATCTCTCATGTAAACCCTAATAATCGTTTCCTTAAACATTCAAACTAACCACTATTGTATTGAAAAAATTAATCCATGTAAATGACCCTATTCATTTTTCAAATTAATCATTATTGTATTAATTAAATTTGTTTCCATTTTATGTAAATCCATAGTTATCATGGCAGTCAGATAAGTCAGCCTTATTTCTCTGGAACGCTCGTAACGTGTTTGGAAAATGATCTAGAGAGATTTCCCTACCATGGTCCGTGTTAGTGAACTAGTTAAATTAATTAATGATTGTTTAAACAATTATTCACAAAGACACGTATTTATGTACAAAATTTGGCGGGGTACCGAGCAACAAGTTGTGCTCCAACACAGCTTGTGAACGGTCCACCAGTCATCCGTTAAGTCAACTGCTTGGTTGGGACACAAACTCAATTTCCGACAAAGTTAGGTACCAAAGGCAAAGGTGTGCCATTTTATAGGCACCAAACTCAAAATACCCCTTATTATAAATATTGTCTACTTATATAACTCTCTTTGTCCCCCAAGGTTTTGTGTAATCTCTTTTTCGACTATTTTGCTCATAACTTTTTCATACGAAGTGGGAATGACCTCATTCTTTATCTGTTACCTCTGTTTTTCAGTTTCCCACAGTATACATGAAATTTTTTAGGATTTGGACGCTTAACAATTGGTGTTTCATCTTTATTTTCAATGTAAAGGATGACTTCCCTCTTTATTTTTGGAATCAACATACGTAGAAATGCAATTTGGATAACATGTTGAGCCTTTAAATGTATTATTTTTTACCACAATAATTTTTTAGAAACTTTTATAATAAAAATGAGTTTATCTAGTTTGTAGTTTGGTTTTAAAAAGAGGATTTCGACTTCTAACGAAGTCACTGGACTTCCTTGAGTCAATGCATCCAAAATGCAAGCTTTTTTCGACTCTCAAGCCTTTAGACATGTAATTTGTGCATGAAATATTTTTTCTGAAAAATTTTCTATTAAAGGGGAGTATTTCTGTTTCATGTTTTGGTCTTGATCATAGAGTTTCGACATTTAACAAAGCCTGCGGACTTCCTTGAGTCATTTGTGTTTATGGTATTTTATTCAAATTTTGCAATGATTATCTAGCTTAAAGAAGATCCCATAATCGTTGAGAAGTTATTAACGGTTCCAAAACATATCTCCTTCTTTCCAGGTTTTATTATAGGTAATCTATGACCTTTTTAAAAGATTAGAAGTTCATTATTAGAAGGGATATTTCGAGTTTGGTGCCTATAAAATGGTACACTTTCGTGTTTGGTGCCTAAGTTTGTCAATATATGAGTTTGGTGCCCAGTCAACGAATTGGCGTTGATTGACACCGTGTTGACCATCCATTTTAGAGTTAAAAATGTTAAAAGTCTAATAAAATTCTAAACTCCGTTTTATTCACTAACTGCGCCTTATCTTCTACATATTCCATGTTTGAGAAATGAGAGTTGTTGATTTTCATTCACGAGGTTTTAGGTTCCACTCTTAATACCATTGCCATCTTTTTTCATTGCTAATCTCAAATCATACACTGAGCTACTGTTATTTTTCATATGACCACCTGTTTACACAAAATTAAATCCAAAGTATAAGCATAGCTCCCTTTATTGTTTACCCGTAAATCATCCAAAATCTATCTCTCATGTAAACCCCAATAATCGTTTCCTTAAACCTTCAAACTAACCATTATTGTATTGAACAAATGAATCCATGTAAATGACCCTATTCATTTTTCAAATTAATAATTATTGCATTAATTAAATTTGTTTCCATTATATGTAAATCCATAGTTATCATGGCAGTCAGATAAGTCATCCTTTTTTCTCTAGAACGCTCGTAACGTGTTTGGAAAATGATCTAGAGAGATTTCCCTACCGAGGTCCGTATTGGTGAACTAGTTAAAATAAATAATTATTGTTCAAACAATTATTGACAAAGACACGTATTTATTTACAAAACTGGCGGGGGGTCGAGCAACAAGTTGTGCTCCAACACATCTTGTGAACGGTCAACTTGTCATCTGTTAAGTCAACTGCTTGATTCGTTTTCTGTTACCTCTGTCTTTCAGTTCCCCAAAATATAAAGGAAAGGTTTTAGGATTTAGAAGATTAAGAATTGGTGTTTCATCCTTATTTTCAATGTAAAGGACGACTTCCCTCTTTATTTTTGGAATCAACATACGTAGAAATGCAACTTGGATGACATGTAGAGCCTTTAAATGTATTATTTTTTACCGCAATCTTTTTAAAGAAAATTTTATAATAAAACTGAGTTTATATAGTTTATAGTTTAGTTTTAAAAAAAAAGGATTTCGACGTCTAACGAAGTCACTCGATTTCCTTGAGTCAATGAATCCAAAATGCAAGCTTTGTTCGACTCTCAAGCCTCTAGACATGTAATTTGTGACGGAAATATTTTTTTTGAACATTTTCTGTTAAAGGGGAGTCTTTCTCTTTCATGATTTTTTCTTGATCATAGAGTTCCGACATCTAACGAAGCCTGCGGACTTCCTTGAGTCATTTGTGTTTATGGTATTTTATTCAAATTTTTCAATGATTATCTAGCTTAATGAAAATCCTAGAATCGTTGAGAAGTTATTAAAGGTTGCAAACCTTATCTTCTTCTTTCCATGTTTTATTATAGGTAATCTATGACCTTTTTAAGAGATTACAAGTTCATTATTATAAGGGAAATTTTGAGTTTGGTGCCTATAAAATGGCACACTTTCGCGTTTGGTGCCCAATCAATGAATTGGCGTTGATTGACCGTGTTGTCCATCCAATTTAGAGTTAAAAATGTGAAATGACTTATAAAATTCAAAACTCCGTTTTATTCACTAACTGCACCTTATCTTCTACATACTCCATGTTTGAGAAATGAGAGTTGTTGATTTTCATTCACGAGGTTTTAGGTTCCAGTTTTTAATACCATCGCCATCTTCTTTAATTGCTAATCTCAAATCATACACAGAGCTACTGTTATTTTCTCATATGACCACCTGTTTACACAAAATTAAATCTAAAATATAAGCATAGCTCCCTTCATTGTTTACCTGTAAATTATCCAAAATATATCTCTCATGTATACCTCAATAATCGTTTCCTTAAACCTTAAAACTAACCATTATTGTATTGAACAAATGAATCCATGTAAATGACTCTATTTATTTTTCAAAATAATCATTATTATATTAATTAAATTTGTTACCATTTTGTGTAAATCCATAGTTATCATGGCAGTTAGATTATGTTAGCCTTATTTCTCTGGAACGCTCGTAACGTGTTTAAAAAATGATCTAGAGAGATTTCCCTACGCGGTTCATGTTAGTGAACTAGTTAAATTAAATAATTATTCTTTAAACAATTATTGACACAAACACGTATTTATTTACAAAAGTTGGAGAGGGGTCTAGCAACAAGTTGTGCTTCAATACATCTTGTGAACGGTCAACCAGTCATCCGTTAAGTCAACTACTTGATTGGGATCCTCACCAAACTCAAATTCTGACAAAGTTAGGTAACAAAGGCAATGGTGTGCCTTTTTATAGGCACCAAACTCAAAATATCCCTTATTACAAATATTGCCTACTTATATAACTCTCTTTGTCCCCAAGGTTTTGTGTAATCTCTTTTTCGACTATTTTGCTCATAACTTCTTCATACGAAGTGGGAATGACCTCATTCTTTTTCTGTTACCTTTGTCTTTCAGTTCCCCACAGTATACAGGAAATTTTTTAGGATTTGGATGGTTAACAATTGGTGTTTCATCCTAATCTTCAATGTAAAGGATGACTAACCTCTTTAATTTTGGAATCAACATACGTAGAAATGCAATTTGTATAACATGTAGAGACTTTAAATGTATTATTTTTACCGCATTTATTTTTTAGAAAATTATATAATAAAACTGAGTTTATCTAGTTTATAGTTTGTTTTCAAAAAAAAGGATTTCGAATTCTAACGAAGTCACTAAACTTCCTTGAGTCAATGCATCCAAATTGCAAGATTTTTTCGACTCTCAAGCCTCTAGACATGTAATTTGTGACGGAAATATTTTTTATAAACATTTTTTATTCAAGGGGAGTCTTTCTTGTTCATGATTTTATCTTGATCACAGAGTTCCGACATCTAACGAAGCCGGTGGACTTCCTTGAGTCATTTGTGTTTATGATATTTTATTCAAATTTTGCAATTATTATCTAGCTTAAAGAAGATCCTAGAATCGTTAGGATGTTATTCACGGATGCAAACCTTATCTCCTTCTTTACATGTTTTATTATAGGTAATCTATGACCTTTTTAAGAGATTAGAAGTTCATTATTTGAAGGGATATTTTGAGTTTGGTGCCTATAAAATTTTACACTTTTGCGTTTGGTGCCTAACTTTGTCAAAATTTGAGTTTGGTGCCCAGTCAAAGAATTGACGTTGATTGAGCGTGTTGACCATCCTATTTAGAGTTAAAATTTTGAAATGAGTAACAAAATTCTAAACTTCGTTTTATTCTCTAACTGCACCTTATCTTCTACATACTCCATGTTTGAGAAATGAGAGTTGTTGATTTTCATTCACGAGGTTTTAGGTTCCACTCTTAATACTATCGGCATCTTCTTTCATTGCTAATCTCAAATCATACAATGAGCTACTATTATTTTCTCATATGACCATTAGTTTACAAAAAATTACATCCAAAGTATAAGCATAGCTCCCTTCATTGTTTACCCGTACCACCCTTCATTTTTTACCCGTAAATCATCCAAAATCTATCTCTCATGTAAACCCCAATAATCGTTTCCTTAACCCTTCAAACTAACCATTAGTGTATTGAACAAATGAATCCATGTAAATGACATTATTCATTTATTCAATTAATCATTACTGTATTAATTAAATTTGTTTCCATTTTCTATAAATCCATAGTTATCATGGCAATCAGATTATGTCAGCCTTATTTTTCTAGAACGCTCGTAACGTGTTTAAAAAATGTTGTTGAGAGATTTCCTTACCGTGGTCCGTGTTGGTGAATTAGTTAAATCAAATAATTATTGTTTAAACAATTATTCACAAAGACACGTATTTATTTAAAAAAAGTTGGCGGGGGGCCGAGCAACAAGTTGTGCTCCAACACAGCTTGTGAACGGTCAACCAGTCATCTGTTAAGTCAACTGCGTGATTTGGATCCTCACCAAACTCAAATTCTGACAAAGTTAGGTACCAAAGGCAAAGGTGTGCCATTTTATAGGTACCAAACTCAAAATAACCCTTATTATAAATATTGTCTACTTATGTAACTCTCTTTGTCCCCCAAAGTTTTGTGTAATCTCTTTTTCGACTATTTTGCTCATAATTTCTTCATACGAAGTGGGAATGATCTCATTCTTTTTCTGTTACCCCTGTCTTACAGTTCCCCACAGTATAAAAGAATTTTTTTAGGATTAAGATGATTAACAATTGGTGTTTCATCCTTATTTTCAATGTAAATGATGACATCCCTATTTATTTTTGGAATCAACATACGTAGAAATACAATTTGCATAAAATGTGGAGCCTTTAAATGTATTATTTTTTACCGCAATAATTTTTTAGATAATTTTATGATAAACATGAGTTTATCTAGTTTATAGTTTGATTTTAAAAAAAGGATTTCAACTTCTAACGAAGTCAGTAGACTTCCTTGAGTAAATGCATCCAAATGCAAGCTTTTTTCAACTCTCAAGCCTTTAGACATGTAATTTATGACGGAAATATTTTTTCTAAACATTTTCTATTAAAGGGGAGTCTTTATGTTTCATGATTTGGTCTTGATCATAGAGTTCCGACATCTAACGAAGCCTGCGGACTTCTTTGTGTCATTTGTGTTTATGATATTTTATTCAAATTTTGCAATGATTCTCTAGCTTAAAGAAGATCCTAGAATCGTTGATAAGTTATTAATGGTTGCAAAACTTATCTCCTTCTTTACATGTTTTATTATAGGTAATCTATGACCTTTCTATGAGATTAGAAGTTCATTATTTGAAGTGATATTTTTTGTTTGGTGCCTATAAAATTGTACACTTTTGCGTTTTGTGCCTAACTTTGTCAAAATCTGAGTTGGGTGCCCAGTCAACGAATTGACCGTGTTAACCATCCTATTTAGAGTTAAAATTGTGAAATGACTAATAAAATTCTAACTTCGTTTTATTCACTAACTGCACCTTATCTTCTACATACTCCATGTTTGAGAAATGAGAGTTGTTGATTTTCATTCACGAGGTTTTAGGTTCCACTCTTAATACCATCGTCATCTTCTTTCACTTCTAATCTCAAATCATACACTGAGCTACTATTATTTTCTCATATGACCATTAGTTTACACAAAATTAAATCCAAAGTATAAGCATAGCTCCCTTCATTTTTTACCCGTAAATCATCCAAATTCTATCTCTTATGTAAACCCCAATAATCGTTTCCTTAAACCTTCAAACTAACCATTAGTGTATTGAACAAATGAATCCATGTAAATGACTCTATTTTTATTTTTGAAATTAATTATTACTGTAATAATTAAATTTGTTTCCATTTTCTATAAATCCATAGTTATCATGGCAATCAGATTATGTCAGCCTTATTTCTCTGGAACGCTCGTAACGTGTTTAAAAAATGATCTAGAGTGATTTCCCTAATGTGGTCCGTGTTGGTGAATTAGTTAAATCAAATAATCTAGGGCCCAGGGTTCGGGGTTCTCAAACCGTATCTCCTTCTTTACATGTTTTATTATAGGTAATCTATGACCTTTTTAAGAGATTAGAAGTTCATTATTTGAAGGGATATTTTGAGTTTGATGACTATAAAATCGCACACCTTTGCCTTTGGTACCTAACTTTGTCAGAATTTGAGTTCAGTGAGGATCCCAATCAAGCAGTTGACTTAACGGATGACTGGTTGACCGTTCACAAGCTGTGTTGGAGCACAACTTGTTGTTCGGCCCCCTGCCAACTTTTGTAAATAAATAAGTGTCTTTGTCAATAATTGTTTAAACAATAATTATTTAATTTGACTAATTCACTAACACGTACCACATTAGGGAAATCTCTTTAGAGCATTTTTTAAACACGTTTCGAGCGTTCCAGAGAAATAAGGCTGACATAATCTAATTGTCATGGTAACTAAGGATTTACATAAAATGGAAAAAAATTTAAAGAATATAATAATGATTAATTTGAAAAATGAATAGAGTCATTTACATGGATTCATTTGTTCAATACAATAATGGTTAGTCTGAAGGTTTAAGGAAACGATTATTGGGGTTTACATGAGAGATAGATTTTGGATGATGTACGGGTAAAAAATGAAGGGATCTATGCTTATACTTTGGATTTAATTTTGTGTATACTAATGGTCATATGAGAAAATAACAGTAGCTCAGTGTATGATTTGAGATTAGCAATGAAAGAAGGAGATAAGATTTGCAACCGTTAATAACTTATCAACGATTCTTGGATCTTCTTTAACCTAGAGAATCATTGCAAAATTTGAATAAAATATCATAAACACAAATGACTCAAGGAAGTCCGCAGGCTTCATTAGATGTCGGAACTCTATGATCAAGACCAAATCATGAAACATAAAGACTCCCCTTTAATAGAAATGTTCAGAAAAAATATTTCCGCACAAATTACATGTCTAGAGGCTTGAGAGTCTAAGAAACCTTGCATTTTGGGTGCATTTATTCAAGGAAGTCTACTGAATACGTTAGAATTCGAAATCCTTTATTTTGAAAACATACTATAAACTAGATAAACTCAGTTTTATTACTAAATTTTCAAAAAAATAAATTCGGTAAAAAATAATACATTTAAAGGCTCTACATGTTATCCAAATTGCATTTCTACGTATGTTGATTCCAAAAATAAAGAGGGAAGTCATCCCTTACATTGAAAATAAGGATGAAACACCAATTAATAAGCGTCCAAATCCTAAAATTTTTCCTGTATACTGTGGGGAACTGAAAGACAGAGGTAACCGAAAAATAATGAGGTCATTCCCACTTCGTATGAAGAAGTTATGAGCAAAATAGTCGAAAAACAAATTACACAAAACCTTGGGGGGACAAAGAGAGTTATATAAGTAGACAATATTTGTAATAAGGGATACTTTGAGTTTGGTGCCTATAAAATGTCACACCTTTGCCTTTGGTACCTAAGTTTGTCAGAATTTGAGTTTGGTGAGGATCCCAATCAAGCAATTGATTTATCGGATGACTGGTTGACCGTTCACAAGCTGTTTTGGAGCACAAATTGTTGCTCAGCCCCCTGCCAACTTTTGTAAATAAATACATGTCTTTGTCAATAATTTTCTAAACAATAATTATTTAATTTAACTATTTCACTAATACGGACCACATTAGGGAAATCTCTCTAGAGCATTTTACAAACACGTTACGAGCGCTCCAGAGAAATAAGGCTGACATAATATGATTTCCATGGTAACTATGGATTTACAGAAAATGGAAAAAAATTTAATTAATACAATAATGATTAATATTAAAAATGAATAGAGTCATTTACATAGATTCATTTGTTCAATATAATAATGGTTAGTTTGAAGGTTTAAGGAAACGATTATTGTGGTTTACATGAGAGATAGATTTTGGATGATTTACGGGTAAAAAATGAAGGGAGCTATGCTTATACTTTGGATTTAATTTTGTGTAAACTAATGTTCATATGAGAAAATAACAGTAGCTCAGTGTATGATGTGAGATTATCAATGAAAGTAGATGGCGCTAGTATTAGGAGTGGAACCTAAAACCCCGTGAATGAAAATCAATTAATCTCATTTCTCAAACATGGAGTATGTAGAAGATAAGGTGCAGTTAGTGAATAAAATGAAATTTAGAATTTTGTTAGTCACTTCACAATTTTAACTCTAAATAGGATGGTCACCGCGCTCAATCAACGTCAATTCTTTGACTGGGCACCGAACTCATATTTTACAAAGTTAGGCACCAAACGCAAAAGTGTACAATTTTATAGGCACCAAACTCAAAATATCCCTTCAAATAATGAACTTCTAATCTCTTAAAAAGGTCATAGATTACCTATAATAAAAGATGGAAAGAAGGATATAAGGTTTGCAACCCTTAATAAATAACTTCTCAAATATTATGGGATCTTCTTTAAGCTAGATAATCATTGCAAAATTTGAATAAAATACCATAAACACAAATGACTCAAGGAAGTCCGCCGGTTTTGTTAGATGTCGGAACTATATGATCAAGACCAAATCATGAACAAGAAAGACTCCCCTTTAATAAAAAATGTTTAGAAAAAATATTTCCGTCGATAATTACATGTCTAGAGGCTTGAGAGTCGAAAAAATCTTGCATTTTGGATGCATTAACTCAAGGAAGACTAGTGACTTCGTTAGAATTTGAAATCCTTTTTGAAAACAACTATAAACTCGATCAACTGAGTTTTATTATAAAATTTTCTAAAAAACAATGCGGTAAAAAATAATACATTGAAAGACTCTACATGTTATGCAAATTGCTTTTCTACGTATGTTGATTCCAAAAATAAAGAGGGAAGTCATCCTTTACATTGAAAATAAGGATGAAACACCAATTGTTAACCGTCCAAATCCTAAAAAATTTCTTGTATATTGTGGGGAACTGAAAGACAGAGGTAGTAGAAAAAGAATGAGGTCATTCCCACTTCGTATGAAGAAGTTATAAGCAAAATAGTCGAAAAAGAGATTACACAAAACCTTGGGGGACAAAGAAAGTTATATAAGTAGACAATATTTGTTATAAGGGATATTTTGAGTTTGGTGCCTATAAAATGGCACACCTTTGCCTTTGGTACCTAACTTTGTCAGAATTTGAGTTTGGTGAGGATCCCAATCATGCTGTTGATTTATCGGATGACTGGTTGACCATTCACAAGTTTTGTTGGTGCAAAACTTGTTGCTCGGCCCCTGCCAACTTTTATAAATAAATACGTGTCTTTGTCAATAATTGTTTAAAGAATAATTATTTAATTTAACTAATTTACTAACACGGACCACATTAGGGAAATCTCTCTAGAGCATTTTTCAAACACGTTACGAGCGTTCCAGAGAAATAAGGCTAACATAATCTAACTGCCATGATAACTATGGATTTACAGAAAATGGTAAAAAATTTAATTAATATAATAATGATTATTTTGAGAAATAAATAGAGTCATTTACATGGATTCATTTTTTCAATACAATAATGGTTAGTTTTAAAGTTTAAGGAAACGATTATTGGGGTTTACATGAAAGATATATTTTGGATAATTTACGGGTAAACAATGAAGGGAGCTATGCTTATACTTTAGATTTAATTTTGTGTAAACAGGTGGTCATATGAGAAAATAACAGTAGCTCTGTGTATGATTTGAGATTAGCAATGAAAGAAGATGGTGATGGTATTAAAAACTGGAACCTAAAACCTCGTGAATGAAAATCAACAACTCTCATTTCTCAAACATGGAGTATCTAGAAGATAAGGTGAAGTTAGTGAATAAAACGGAGTTTTGAATTTTATTAGTCATTTCACATTTTTAACTCTAAATTGGATGGTCAACACGGTCAATCAAAGCCAATTCATTGACTGGGCACCAAACTCAGATTTGGAAAAAGTTAAGCACCAAACGCGAAAGTGTACCATTTTATAGGCACCAAACTCAAAATTTCCCTTATAATAATGAACTTCTAATCTCTTAAAAAGGTCATAGATTACCTATAATAAAACATGTAAAGAAGGAGATAAGGTTTGCAACCGTTAATAACTTCTCAACGATTCTAGGATTTTCATTAAGCTAGATAATCATTGCAAAATTTGAATAAAATACCATAAACACAAATGACTCAAGGAAGTCCGCAGGCTTCGTTAGATGTCGGAACTCTAAGATCAAGCCAAAATCATGAAAAATAAAGACTCCCCGTTAGAAGTCGAAATCCTTTTTTTTTTAAAACCAAAATATAAACTAGATAAACTCAGTTTTATTATAAAATTTTCTTAAAAATGATTGCAGTAAAAAATAATACATTTAAATGCTCCACATGTTATCCAAATTTCATTTCTACGTATGTTGATTCCAAACATAAAGAGGGAAGTCGTCCTTTACATTGAAAATAAGGATGAAACACCAATTCTTAATCGTCCAAATCCTACAAACTTTCCTTTATACTGTGGGGAACTGAAAGACAGAGGTAACAGAAAACATCAAGCAGTTGACTTAACGGATGACTGGTTGACCGTTCACAAGATTTGTTGGAGCACAACTTGTTGCTCGACCCCCCGCCAACTTTTGTAAATTAATACGTGTCTTTGTCAATAATTTTTTAAACAATCATTATTTAATTAACTAGTTCACCAACACGGACCACGGTATGGAAATCTCTCTAGATCATTTTCCAAACACGTTACGAGCGTTCCAGAGAAATAAGGCTGACTTATCTGACTGCCATGATAACTATGGATTTACATAAAGTGGAAACAAATTTAAATAATACAATAATGGTTAATTTGAAAAATGAAAAGGGTCATTTACATGGATTCATTTGTTCAATACAATAATGGTTAGTTTGAAGGTTTAAGGAAACGATTATTGGAGTTTACATGAGAGATATATATTGGATGATTTACCGGTAAACAATGAAGGGAGCTATGCGTATACTTTGGATTTAAGTTTGTTTAAACAGGTGGTCATATGAGCAAATAACAGTAGCTCATTGCATGATTTGAGATTAGCAATGAAAGAAGATGGCAATGGTATTAAGAGTGGAACCTAAAACCTCGTGAATAAAAATAAACAACTCTCATTTCTCAAACATGGAGTATGTAGAAGATAAGGCGCAGTTAGTGAATAAAACGGAGTTTAGAATTTTATTAGACATTTAACATTTTTAAAATTGGATGGTCAACACGGTGTCAATCAACGCCAATTCGTTGACTGGGCACAAACTCAGATATTGACAAAGTTAGGCACCAAACGCGAAAGTGTACCATTTACCAAACTCGAAATATCCCTTCCAATAATGAACTTCTAATCTCTTAAAAAGGTCATAGATTACCTATAATAAAACATGGAAAGAAGGAGATAAGGTTTGCAACCGTTAATAACTTCTCAACGATTATGGGATCTTCTTTAAGCTAGATAATCATTGCAAAATTTGAATAAAATACCATAAACACAAATGACTCAAGGAAGTCCGCAGGCTTCATTAGATGTCAGAACTGTATGATCAAGACCAAATCATGAAACAGAAAGACTTCCATTTAATAGAAAATTTTCAGAAAAAATATTTGCTGCACAAATTACATGTCTAGAGGCTTGAGAGTCGAAAAAAGATTTCATTTTGGATGCATTGACTCAAGGAAGTCCAGTGACTTCGTTAGAAGTCGAAATCCTTTTTTAAAAACAAAACTATAAACTAGATAAACTCATTTTTATTATAAAGTTTTCTAAAAAATGATTGTGGTAAAAAATAATACATTTAAAGGCTCTACATGTTATCCAAATTGCATTTCTACGTATGTTGATTCCAAAAATAAAGAGGGAAGTCATCCTTTACATTGAAAATAAGGATGAAACACCAATTGCTAAGCGTCCAAATCCTGAAATTTTTCCTGTATACTGTAGGGAACTGAAAGACAGAGGTAACAGAAAAAAAAAATGAGGTCATTCCCACTTTTTATGAAGAAGTTATGAGCAAAATAGTCGAAAAAGAGATTACACAAAACCTTGGGGGACAAAGAGAGTTATATATGTAGAAAATATTTATAATAAGGGGTATTTTGAGTTTGGTGCCTATAAAATGGCACACCTTTGCCTTTGGTACCTAACTTTGTCGGAATTTTCGTTTGGTGTGGGTCCCAACAAAGCAGTTGACTTAACAGATGACTGGTGGACCGTTCACAAGCTGTGTTGGAGCACAACTTGTTGCTCGTCCCCCCGCTAACTTTTGTAAATAAATATGTGTCTTTGTGAATAATCATATAAACAATAATTATTTAATTTAACTAGTTCACTAACACGGACCACGGTAGGGAAATCTCTCTAGATCATTTTCCAAACACGTTACGAGCATTCCAGAGAAATAAGGCTGACTTATCTGACTGCCATGACAACTATGGATTTACATAAAATGGAAACAAATTTAATTAATACAATAATGATTAATTTGAAAAATGAATAGGGTCATTTAAATGGATTCATTTGTTCAATACAATAATGGTTAGTTTTAAGGTTTAAGGAAACGATTATTGGGGTTTACATGAGAGACAGATTTTGGATGATTTACCAGTAAACAATGAAAGGAACTATGCTTATACTTTGGGTTTAATTTTGTGTAAACAGGTGATCATATGAGAAAATAACAGTAGCTCAGTGTATGATTTGAGATTAGCATTTATAGAAGATGACAATGGTATTAAGAGTGGAACCTAAAACCTCGTGAATGAAAATCATCAACTCCCATTTCTCAAACATGGAGTATGTAGAAGATAGGGCGCAGTTAGTGAATAAAACGGAGTTTAGAATTTTATTAGATATTTCACATTTTTAACTCTAAATTGGATGGTCAACACGGTCAATCAACGCCAATTCATTGACTGGGCACCAAACTCAGATATTGACAAAGTTAGGCACCAAACGCGAAAGTGTACCATTTTATAGGCAGCAAACTCGAAATATCCTTTCTAATAATGAACTTCTAATCTTTTAAAATGGTCATAGATTACCTATAATAAAACATGGAAAGAAGGAGATAAGATTTGCAAACCTTAATAACTTTTCAACGATTATGGGATCTTCTTTAAGCTAGATAATCATTACAAAATTTGAATAAAATACCATAAACACAAATGACTCAAGGAAGTCCGCAAGCTTCGATAGATGTCAGAACTCTATGATCAAGACAAAATCATGAAACGGAGTTTAGAACCTAAACTAGATAATCTCATTTTTATTATAAAATTTTCTAAAAAATGATTGTGGTAAAAAAATAATATATTTAAAGGCTCTACATGTTATCCAAATTGAATTTCTACGTATGTTGATTCCAAAAATAAATAGGGAAGTCATCCTTTACATTGAAAATAAGGATGAAACACCAATTGTTAAGCGTCCAAAACCTAAAAAAAAATTCCTGTATACTGGGGAAACTGAAAGACAGAGGTAACAGATAAAGAATGAGGTCATTCCCACTTCGTATGAAGAAGTTATGAGCAACATAGTCGAAAAAGAGATTACACAAAACCTTGGGGGACAAAGAGAGTTATATAAGTAGACAATATTTATAATAAGGGGTATTTTGAGTTTGGTGCCTATAAAATGGCACACCTTTGCCTTTGGTACCTAACTTTGTCGGAATTTTAGTTTGGTGTGGGTCCCAATCAAGAAGTTGACTTAACGGATGACTGGTGGACCGTTCACAAGCTGTGTTGGAGCACAACTTGTTGCTCGGCCCCCCGCCAACTTTTATAAATAAATAGTGTCTTTGTGAATAATTGTTTAAACAATCATTATTTAATTTAACTAGTTCACTAACACGGACCAAGGTAGGGAAATCGCTCTAGATCATTTTCCAAACACGTTACGAGCGTTCCAGAGAAATAAGGCTGACTTATCTGACTGCCATGATAACTATGGATTTACATAAAGTGGAAACAAATTTAATTAATGCAATAATGATTAATTTGAAAAATGAATAGGGTCATTTACATGGATTCATGTGTTCAATACAATAATGGATAGTTTGAAGGTTTAAGGAAACGATTATCTAGGTTTACACGAGAGATAGATTTTGGATGATTTACCGGTAAACAATGAAGGGAGCTATGCTTATACTTTGGATTTAATTTTTTGTAAACAGGTGGTCCTATGAGAAAATAACAGTAGCTCAGTGTATGATTTGAGATTATCAATGGAAGAAGATGGCAATGGTATTAAGAGTGGAACCTAAAACCTCGTGAATGACAATCAACAACTCTCATTTCTCAAACATAGAATATGTAGAAGATAGGGCGCAGTTAGTGAATAAAACGGAGTTTAGAATTTTATTAGATTTTTCACATTTTTAACTCTAAATTGGATGGTCAACACGGTCAATCAACGCCAATTCGTTGACTGTGCACCAAACTCAGATATTGACAAAGTTAGGCACCAAACGCGGAAGTGTACCATTTTATAGGCACCAAACTCGAAATATCCCTTGTAATAATGAACTTCATATCTTTTAAAAAGGTCATAGATTACCTATAATAAAAAATGGAAAGAAGGAGATAAGGTTTGCAACCGTTAATAACTTCTCAACAATTATGGGATCTTCTTTAAGCTAGATAATCATTGCAAAATTAGAATAAAATACCATAAACACAAATGACTCAAGGAAGTCCAAAGGCTTCTTTAGATGTCGGAAATCTATGATCAAGACCAAATCATCAAACAGAAAGACTCCCCTTTAATAGAAAATTTTCAGAAAAAATATTTCCTGCACAAATTACACGTCTAGAGGCTTGAGAATCGAAAAAAGCTTGCATTTTTGATGCATTGACTCAAGGAAGTCCAGTGACTTCGTTAGAAGTCGAAATCCTCTTTTTAAAACCAAACTATAAACTAGATAAACTCATTTTTATTATAAAATTTTCTAAAAAATTATTATGGTAAAAAATAATACATTTAAAGGATCTACATATTATCCAAATTGCATTTCTACGTATGTTGATTCCAAAAATAAAGAGGGAAGTCATCCCTTACATTGAAAATAAGGATGAAACACCAATTGCTAAGCGTCCAAATCCTAAAAAATTTCCTGTATACTGTGGGAAACTGAAAGACAGAGGTAACAGATAAAGAATGAGGTCATTCCCACTTCATATGAAGAAGTCATGAGCAAAATAGTCGAAAAAAGGATTACACAAACCCTTGGGGGACAAATAGAGTTATATAAGTAGACAATATTTATAATAAGGGGTATTTGGAGTTTGGTGCCTATAAAATGGCACACCTTTCCATTTGGTACCTAATTTTGTCGGAGTTTGAGTTTGGTGTGGGTCCCAATCAAGCAGTTGACTTAACGGATGACTGGTGGACCGTTCACAAGTTGTGTTGGAGCACAACTTGTTGCTCAGCCCCCGCCAACTTTTGTAAATAAATACGTGTCTTTGTGAATTATTATTTAAACAATCAATATTTAATTTAACTAGTTCACTAACACGGACCATGGTAGGGAAATATCTTTATATCATTTTCCAAACACGTTACGAGCGTTCCAGAGAAATAAGACTAACTTATCTGACTTCCATGATAACTATGGATTTACATAAAGTGGAAACAAATTTAATTAATGCAATAATGATTAATTTGTAAAATGAATAGGTTCATTTACATGGATTCATTTGTTCAATACAATAATGGTTAGTTTGAAGGTTTAAGGAAACGATTATTGGGGTTTACATGAGAGATATATTTTGGATGATTTACCGGTAAACAATGAAGGGAGCTATGCTTATACTTAGGATTTAATTTTGTTAAACAGGTGATCATATGAGAAAAAAACAGTAGCTCAGTGTATGCTTTGAGATTAGCAATGAAAGAAGATGGCAATGGTATTAAGAGTGTAACCTAAAACCTCGTGAATGAAAATCATCAACTCTCATTTCTCAAACATGGAGTATGTAGAATATAAGGCGCAGTTAGTGGATAAAACGGAGTTTAGAATTTTATTAGACATTTCACATTTTTAACTCTAAATTGGACGGTCAACACGGTCAATCAACGCGAATTCATTGACTGGGCTCCAAATTCAGATATTGACAAAGTTAGGCACCAAACGCGAAAGTGTACCATTTTATAGGCACCAAAATCGAAATATCCCTTCTAATAATGAACTTCTAATCTTTTAAAAAGGTCATAGATTACCTATAATAAAACATGTAAAGAAGGAGATAAGGTTTGCAACCCTTAAGAACTTTTCAACGATTATGGGATCTTCTTTAAGCTAGATAATCATTACAAAATTTGAATAAAATACCATAAACACAAATGACTCAAGGAAGTCCGCCGGCTTCGTTAGATGTCGGAACTCTATGATCAAGACAAAATCATGAAACAGAAAGACTCCCCTTTAATAGAAAATTTTTAGAAAAAATATTTCCTGCACAAATTACATATCTAGAGGCTTGAGAATCGAAAAAAGCTTGCATTTTGGATGCATTGACCCAAGGAAGTCCAGTGACTTTGTTAGAAGTCTAAATCCTCTTTTTAAAACCAAACTATAAACTAGATAAACTCATTTTTATTATAAAATTTTCTAAAAAATGATTGTGGTAAAAAATAATACATTTAAAGGCTCTGCATGTTATCCAAATTGCATTTCTACGTATGTTGATTCCAAAAATAAATAGGGAAGTCATCCTTTACATTGAAAATAAGGATGAAACACCAATTTTTAAGCGTCCAAAACCTAAAAAAATTTCCTGCATACTGGGGAAACTGAAAGACAGAGGTAACAGATAAAGATTGAGGTCATTCCCACTTCGTATGAAGAAGTTATGAGCAAAATAGTCGAAAAAGAGATTACACAAAACCTTGGGGGACAAAGAGAGTTATATAAGTAGACAATATTTATAATAAGGGGTATTTTTAGTTTGGTGCCTATAAAATGGCACACCTTTGCCTTTGGTACCTAACTTTGTCGGAATTTGAGTTTGGTGTGGGTCCAAACCAAGCAGTTGACTTAACGGATGACTGGTGGACCGTTCACAAGCTATGTTGGAGCACAACTTGTTAATCGCCCCCCCTCCAACTTTGGTAAATAAATACGTGTCTTTCTGAATAATTCTTGAAACAATCATTATTTAATGAATTAGTTCACTAACACGGACCACGGCAGGGAAATCTCTCTAGATCATTTTCCAAACACGTTACGAGCGTTCCAGAGAAATAAGGCTGACTTATCTGACTGCCATGATAACTATGGATTTACATAAAGTGGAAACAAATTTAATTAATGCAATAATGATTAATTGGAAAAATGAATAGGGTCATTTACATGGATTCATTTGTTCAATACAATAATGGTTAGTTTGAAGGTTTAAAGAAACGATTATTGGGGTTTACATGAGAGATAGATTTTGGATGATTTACCGGTAAACAATGAAGGAAGCTATGCTTATACTTTGGATTTAATTTTGTGTAAACAGGTGGTCATATGAGAAAATATCAGTAGCTCAGTGTATGATTTGAGATTAGCAATGAAAGAAGATGGCAATGGTATTAAGAGTGTAACTTAATACCTCGTGAATGAAAATCAACAACTCTCATTTCTCAAAGATGGAGTATGTACAAGATAGGGCGCAGTTAGTGAATAAAACGGAGGTTAGAATTTTATTACACATTTCACATTTTTAACTCTAAATTGGATGGTCAACACGGTCAATCAACGCCAATTCGTTGACTGGGCACCAAACTCAGATATTGACAAAGTTAGGCCCCATACGCGAAAGTGTACCATTTTATAGGCACCAAACTCAAAATATCCAATCTAATAATGAACTTCTAATCTTTTAAAAAGGTCATAGATTACCTATAATAAAACATGGAAAGAAGGAGATAAGGTTTTCAACCGTTAATAACTTCTCAACGATTATGGGATCTTCTTTAAGCTAGATAATCATTGCAAAATTTGAATAAAATACCATAAACACAAATGACTCAAGGAAGTCCGCAGGCTTCGTTAGATGTCGGAACTCTATGATCAAGACCAAATCATGAAACATAAAGACTCCCCTTTAATAGAAAATTTTCAGAAAAAATATTCACTGCATAAATTACATGTCTAGAGGCTTGAGAGTCGAAAAAATCTTGCATTTTGGATGCATTGACTCAAAAAAGTCCAGTGACTTCGTTAGAAGTCGAAACCCTTTTTTTAAAACCAAACTATAAACTAGATAAACTCATTTTTATAATAAAATTTTCTAAAAAATTATTGTGGTAAAAAATAATACATTCAAAGGCTCTACATGTTATCCAAATTGCATTACTAAGTATGTTGATTCCAAAAATAAAGAGGGAAGTCATCCCTTACATCGAAAATAAGGATGAAACACCAATTGCTAAGCGCCCAAATCCTAAAAAATTTCCTGTATACTGTGGGAAACTGAAAGACAGAGGTAACAGATAAAGAATGAGGTCATTCCCACTTTGTATGAAGAAGCTATGAGCAAAATAGTCGAAAAAGAGATAACACAAAACCTTGGGGGACAAAGTGAGTTATATAAGTAGACAATATTTATAATAAGGGGTATTTTGTGTTTGGTGCTTATAAAATGGCACACCTTTGCCTTTGGTACCTAAATTTGTCGGAATTTGAGTTTGGTGTGGGTCCCAATCAAGCAGTTGACTTAACAGATGACTGGTGGACCGTTCACAAGCTGTGTTGGAGCACAACTTGTTGCTCAGCCCCTCGCAAAGTTTTGTAAATAAATACGTGTCTTTGTGAATAATTTTTTAAACAATTATTATTTGATTTAACTAGTTCACTAACACGGACCACGGTAGGGAAATCTCACTAGATCATTTTCCAAACACGTTACGAGCGTTCCAGAGAAATAATGCTTACTTATCTGACTGCCATGATAACCATGGATTACATAAAGTGGAAACAAAGTTAATTAATACAATAATGATTAATTTGGAAAATGAATAGGGTCATTTACATGGATTCATTTGTTCAATACAATAATGGTTAGTTTGAAGGTTTAAGGAACCGATTATTGGGGTTTACATGAGAGATAGATTTTGGATGATTTACCGATAAACAATGAAGGGAGCTATGCTTATACTTTGGATTTAATTTTGTTAAGCAGGTGATCATATGAGAAAATAACAGTAGCTCAGTGTATGTCTTGAGATTAGCAATGAAAGAAGATGGCAATGGTATTAAGAGTGTAACCTAAAACCTCGTGAATGAAAATCATCAACTCTCATTTCTCAAACATGGAGTATGTAGAATATAAGGCGCAGTTAGTGGATAAAACGGAGTTTATAATTTTATTAGACATTTCACATTTTTAACTCTAAATTGGATGGTCAACACGGTCAATCAACGCCAATTCGTTGACTGGGCACCAAACTCAGATATTGATAAAGTTAGGCACCAAACACGGAAGTGTACCATTTTATAGGCACCAAACTCGAAATATCCCTTATAATAATGAACTTCTAATCTTTTAAAAAGGTCATAGATTACCTAAAATAAAACATGGAAAGAAGGAGATAAGGTTTGCAACCGTTAATAACTTCTCAACGATTATGGGATCTTCTTTAAGCTAAATAATCATTGCAAAATTTGAATAAAATACCATAAACACAAATGACTCAAGGAAGTCCGCAGGCTACGTTAGATGTCGGAACTCTATCATCAAGACCAAATCATGAAACAGAAAGACTCCCTTTTAATAGAAATTTTTTAGAAAAAATATTTCCTGCACAAATTACATATCTAGAGGCTTGAGAGTTGAAAAAAACTTGCATTTTGGATGCATTGACTCAAGGAAGTCCAGTGACTTTTTTAGAAGTCTAAATCCTCTTTTTAAAACCAAACTATAAACTGGATAAACTCATTTTTATTATAAAATTTTCTAAAAAATTATTGTGGTAAAAAATAATACATTTAAAGGCTCTGCATGTTAT
>NW_020620159.1:1193794-1208757 GCF_003573695.1 Papaver somniferum
AAAAATAAAGAGGGAAGTCATCCCTTACATTGAAAACAAGGATGAAAAACCAATTGCTAAGCGTCCAAATCTTAAAAAATTTCATGTATACTGTGGGAAACTGAAAGACAGAGGTAACAGATAAAGAATGAGGTCATTCCCACTTCGTATGAAGAAGTTATGAGCAAAATAGTCGAAAAAGAGATTACACAAAACCTTGGGGGACAAACTGAGTTATATAAGTAGACAATATTTATAATAAGGGGTATTTTTAGTTTGGTGCCTATAAAATGGCAAACCTTTGCCTTTGGTACCTAACTTTGTCGGAATTTGAGTTTGGTGTGGGTCCCAATCAAGCAGTTGACTTAACGAATGACTGGTGGACTGTTCACAAGCTATGTTGGAGCACAACTTGTTGCTCGCCCCCCGCCAACTTTGGTAAATAAATACGTGTCTTTGTGAATAATTGTTTAAACAATCATTATTTAATTTAACTAGTTCACTAACACGGACCACGGTAGGGAAATCTCTCTAGATCATTTTCCAAACACGTTACGAGCGTTCCAGAGATATAAGGCTGACTTATCTGACTGCCATGATAACTATGGATTTACATAAAGTGGAAACAAATTTAATTAATGCAATAATGATTAATTTGAAAAATGAATAGGGTCATTTACATGGATTCATTTGTTCAATACAATAATGGTTAGTTTGAAGGTTTAAGGAAACGATTATTGGGGTTTACATGAGAGATAGATTTTGGATGATTTACCGTTAAACAATGAAGGGAGCTATGTTTATACTTTGGATTTAATTTTATGTAAACAGGTGGTCATATGATAAAATAAGGGTAGCTCAGTGTATAATTTTATATTAGCAATGAAATAAGATGGCAATGGTATTGAGAGTGGAACCTAAAACCTCGTGAATGAAAATCAACAACTCTCATTTCTCAAACATGGAGTATGTAGAAGATAGGGCGCAGTTAGTGAATAAAACGGAGGTTAGAATTTTATTAGATATTTCACATTTTTAACTCTAAATTGGATGGTGAACACGGTCAATCAACGCCAATTCGTTGACTGGGCACCAAACTCAGATAATTATAAATTAGGCACCAAACGCGAAAGTGTACCATTTTATAGGCACCAAACTCGAAATATCCCTTCTAATAATGAACTTCTAATCTTTTAAAAAGGTCATAGATTACCTATAATAAAACATTGAAAGAATGAGATAAGGTTTTCAACCGTTAATAACATCTCAACGATTATGGGATCTTCTTTAAGCTAGATAATCATTGCAAAATTTGAATAAAATACCATAAACACATATGACTCAAGGAAGTCCGCAGGCTTCGTTAGATGTCGGAACTCTATGATCAAGACCAAATCTTGAAACAGAAATACTCCCCTTTAATAGAAAATTTTCAGAAAAAATATTCCCTGCACAAATTACATGTCTAGAGGCTTGAGAGTCGAAAAAAGCTTGCATTTTGGATGCATTGACTCAAGGAAGTCCAGTGACTTCGTTAGAAGTTGAAATTTTTTTTTTAAAACCAAACTATAAACTAGATAAACTCATTTTTATTATAAAATTTTCTAAAAAATGATTGTGGTAAACAATAATACATTTAAAGGATCTACATGTTATCCAAATTGCATTTCTACGTATGTTGATTCCAAAAATAAAGAGGGAAGTCATCCTTTACATTGAAAATAAGGATGAAACACCAATTGTTAAGCATCCAAAACCTAAATTGTTTTCCTGTATACTGTGGGGAACTGAAAGACAGAAGTAACAGAAAAAGAATGAGGTCATTCCCACTTCGTATGAAGAAGTTATGAGCAAAATAGTCGAAAAAGAGATTACACAAACCCTTGGGGGACAGAGAGTTATATAAGTAGACAATATTTATAATAAGGGGTATTTTGTGTTTGGTGCTTATAAAATGGTACACCTTTGCCTTTGGTACCTAACTTTGTCGGAATTTGAGTTTGGTGTGGGTCCCAATCAAGCAGTTGACTTAACTGATGACTGGTGGACCGTTCACAAGCTGTGTTGGAGCACAACTTGTTGCTCGGACCCCCGCCAACTTTTGTAAATAAATACGTGTCTTTGTGAATAATTGTTTAAACAATCATTATTTAATTTAACTAGTTCACTAACACGGACCACGGCAGGGAAATCTCTCTAGATCATTTTCCAAACACGTTACGAGCGTTTCGGAGAAATAAGACAGACTTATCTGACTGCCATGATAACTATGGATTTACATAAAATGGAAACAAATTTAATTAATACAATAATGATTAATTTGAAAATTGAATAGGGTCATTTACATGGATTCATTTGTTCAATACAATAATGGTTAGTTTGAAGGTTTAAGGAAACAATTATTGGGGTTTACATGAGAGATAGATTTTGGATGATTTACCGGTAAACAATGAAGGGATCTATGCTTATACTTTGGATTTAATTTTGAGTAAACAGGTGGTCATATGAGAAAATAAGGGTGGCTCAGTGTATGATTTTAGATTAGCAATGAAAGAAGATGGCAATGGTATTAAGAGTGGAACCTAAAACCTCGTGAATGAAAATCAACAACTCTCATTTCTCAAACATGGAGTTTGTAGAAGATAGGGAGCAGATAGTGAATAAAACGGAGGTTAGAATTTTATTAAAAATTTCACATTTTTAACTCTAAATTGGATGGTCAACACGGTCAATCAACGCCAATTCGTTGACTGGGCACCAAACTCAGATATTGACAAAATTAGGAACCAAACGCGAAAGTGTACCATTTTATAGGCACCAAACTCGAAATATACCTTCTAATAATGAACTTCTAATCTTTTAAAAAGGTCATAGATTACCTATAATAAAAAATTGAAAGAATGAGATAAGGTTTTCAACCGTTAATAACTTCTCAACGATTATGGAATCTTCTTTAAGCTAGATAATCATTGCAAAATTTGAATAAAATACCATAAACACAAATGACTCAAGGAAGTCCGCAGGATTCGTTAGATGTCGGAACTCTATGATCAAGACCAAATCATGAAACAGAAATACTCTCCTTTAATAGAAAATTTTCAGAAAAAATATTCCCTGCACAAATTACATGTCTAGAGGCTTGAGAGTCGAAAAAAGCTTGCATTTTGGATGCATTGACTCAAGGAAGTCCAGTGACTTCGTTAGAAGTCAAAATCCTTTTTTTAAAACCAAACTATAAACTAGATAAACTCATTTTTATTATTAAATTTTCTAAAAAATGATTGTGGTAAATATTGAATACATTTAAAGGCTCTACATGTTATCCAAATTGCATTTCTACGTATGTTGATTCCAAAAATAAAGAGGGAAGTCATCCTTTACATTGAAAACAAGGATGAAACACCAACTGCTAAGCGTCCAAATCCTAAAAAATTTCCTGTATACTGTGGGAAACTGAAAGACATTGGTAACAGAAAAAGAATGAGGTTATTCCCACTTCGTATGAAGAAGTTATGAGCAAAATAGTCGAAAAAGAGATTACACAAAACCTTGGGAGACAAAGAGAGTTATAAAAGTATACAAAATTTATAATAAGGGATATTTTAAGTTTGGTGCCTATAAAATGGAACACCCTTGCCTTTTTACCTAACTTTGTCGGAAGTTGAGTTTTGTGTGGGTCCCAATCAAGCAATTGACTTAACGGATGACTGGTTGACCGTTCACAAGCTGTGTTGGAGCACAACTTGTTTCATTTTTCCTTAAACCTTCAAACTAACCATTATTGTATTGAACAAATGAATCCATGTAAATGACCCTATTCATTTTTCAAATTAATCATTATTGTATTAATTAATTTTTTTTCCATTTTATGTAAATCCATAGTTATCATGGCAGTCAGATAAGTCAGCCTTATTTCTCTGGAACGCTCGTAACGTGTTTGGAAAATGATTTAGAGATATTTCCCTACCGTGGTCCGTGTTAGTGAACTAGTTAAATTAAATAATGATTGTTTAAAAAATTAATCACAAAGACACGTATTTATTTACAAAAGTTGGCGGGGGCCGAGTAACAAGTTGTGCACCAACACAACTTTTGAACGGTCCACCAGTCATCCGTTAAGTCAACTGCTTGGTTGGGACCAACACCAAACTCAAATTCCGACAAAGTTAGGTACAAAAGGCAAGGGTGTGCCATTTTATAGGCACCAAACTCAAAATACCCCTTATTATAAATATTGTCTACTTATATAACTCTCCTTGTCCCCCAAGGGTTTGTGTAATCTGTTTTTCGAATATTTTGCCCATAACTTCTTCATACGAAGTGGGAATGACCTCATTCTTTTTCTGTTACCTCTGTCTTTCAGTTCCCCACAGTATACAAGAATTTTTTTAGGATTTGGACGCTTAGCAATTGGTGTTTCATCCTTATTTTCAATGTAAAGGATGACTTCCCTCTTTATTTTTGGAATCAACATACGTAGAAATGCAATTTGGATAACATGTAGAGCCTTTAAATGTATTATTATTTACCAAAATCATTTTTTAGAATATTTGATAATAAAAATGAGTTTATCTAGTTGATAGTTTGGTTTTAAAAAAAGGATTTCGACTTCTAACGAAGTCACTGGACTTCCTTGAGTCAATGCATCCAAAATGCAAGCTTTTTTCGACTCTCAAGCCTCTAGACATGTAATTTGTGAAGGAAATATTTTTTCTTAAAATTTTCTATTAAAGGGGAGTCTTTCTGTTTCCTGATTTGGTTTTGATCATAGAGTTCCGACATCTAACAAAGCCTGCGGACTTCCTTGAGTCATTTGTGTTTATGGTATTTTATTCAAATTTTGCAATGATTATCTAGCTTAAAGAAGATCCCATAATCGTTGAGAAGTTATTAACGGTTGCAAACCTTATCTCCTTCTTTCCGTGTTTTATTATAGGTAATCTATGACCTTTTTAGAAGATTATAAGTTCATTATTAGAAGGGATATTTTGAGTTTGGTTCCTATAAAATGGTACACTTTCGCGTTTGATGCCTAACTTTGTCAATATCTGAGTTTGGTGCCCAGTCAAAGAATTGGCGTTGATTGACACCGTGTTGACCATCCAATTTAGAGTTAAAAATTTGAAATGTCTAATAAAATTCTAAACTCCGTTTTATTCACTAACTGGGCCTTATCTTCTACATACTCCATGTTTGAGAAATGAGAGTTGTTGATTTTCATTCACGAGGTTTTAGGTTCCACTCTTAATACCATTGCCATCTTTTTTAATTGCTAATCTCAATCACACTGAGCTACTGTTATTTTCTCATATGACGACCTGTTTACACAAAATTAAATCCAAAATATAAGCATATCTCCCTTCATTGTTTACCGGTAAATCATCCAAAATCTATCTCTCATGTAAACCCCAATAGACGTTTCCTTAAACCTTCAAACTAACCATTATTGTATTGAACAAATAAATCTATGTAAATGACCCTATTCATTTTTCAAATTAATCATTATTGTATTAATTAAATTTGTTTCCATTTTATGTAAATCCATAGTTATCATGGCAATCAGATAAGTCAGCCTTATTTCTCTGGAACGCTCGTAGCGTGTTTGGAAAACGATCTAGAGAGATTTCCCTACCGTGGTCCGTGTTAGTGAACTAGTTAAATTAAATAATGACTGTTTAAACAATTAATCACAAAGACACGTATTTATTTACAAAAGTTGGCGGGGGCCGAGCAACAAGTTGTGCACCAACACAGCTTGCGAACGGTCCACCAGTCATCCGTTAAGTCAACTGCTTGGTTGGGACCCACACAAAACTCAAATTCCGAAAAAGTTAGGTACAAAAGGAAAGGGTGTGCCATTTTATAGGCACCAAACTCAAAATACCCCTTATTATAAATATTGTCTACTTATATAACTCTCCTTGTCCCCCAAGGGTTTGTGTAATCTGTTTTTCGAATATTTTGCCCATAACTTCTTCATACGAAGTGGGAATGACCTCATTCTTTTTCTGTTACCTCTGTCTTTCAGTTCCCCACAGTATACAGGAAAAAATTTTAGTATTTAGACGCTTAGCAATTGGTGTTTCATCCTTATTTTGAATGTAAAGGATGACTGCCGTCTTTATGTTTGGAATCAACATACGTAGAAATGAAATTTGGATAACATGTAGAGCCTTTAAATGTATTATTTTTTACCGCAATCATTTTTTAAAGTATTTTATAATAAAAATGACTTTATCTAGTTTATAGTTTGGTTTTAAAAAAAGGCTTTCGACTTCTAACGAAGTCACTGGACTTCCTGGAGTCAATGCATCCAAAATGCAAGCTTTTTTCGACTCTCAAGCCTCTAGACATGTAATTTGTGCAGGAAATATTTTTTCTTAAAATTTTCTATTAAAGGGAGTCTTTCTGTTTCCTGATTTGGTCTTGATCATAGAGTTCTGACATCTAACGAAGCCTGCGGACTTCCTTGAGTCATTTGTGTTTATGGTATTTTATTCAAATTTTGCAATGATTATCTAGCTTAAAGAAGATCCCATAATCGTTGAGAGGTTATTAACGGTTGCAAACCTTATCTCCTTCTTTCCGTGTTTTATTATAGGTAATCTATGACCTTTTTAAAAGATTATAAGTTCATTATTAGAAGGGATATTTTGAGTTTGGTTCCTATAAAATGGTACACTTTCGCGTTTGCTGCCTAACTTTGTCAATATCTGAGTTTGGTGCCCAGTCAACGAATTGGCGTTGATTGACACCGTGTTGACCATCCAATTTAGAGTTAAAAATGTGAAATGTCTAATAAAATTCTAAACTCCGTTTTATTCACTAACTGCGCCTTATCTTTTACATACTCCATGTTTGAGAAATGAGACTTGTTGATTTTCATTCACGAGGTTTTAGGTTCCACTCTTAATACCATTGCCATCTTCTTTAATTGCTAATCTCAAATCACACACTGAGCAACTGTTATTTTCTCATATGACGACCTGTTTACACAAAATTAAATCCAAAGTATAAGCATAGCTCCCTTCATTGTTTACCGGTAAATCATCCAAAATCTATCTCTCATGTAAACCCCAATAATCATTTCCTTAAACCTTCAAACTAACCATTATTGTACTGAACAAATAAATCTATGTAAATGACCCTATTCATTTTTCAAATTAATCATTATTGTATTAATTAAATTTGTTTCCATTTTATGTAAATCCATAGTTATCATGGCAATCAGATAAGTCAGCCTTATTTCTCTGGAACGCTCGTAGCGTGTTTGGAAAATGATCTAGAGAGATTTCCCTACCGTGGTCCGTGTTAGTGAACTAGTTAAATTAAATAATGACTGTTAAACAATTATTCACAAAGACACGTATTTATTTACAAAAGTTGGCGGGGGCCGAGCAACAAGTTGTGCACCAACACAGCTTGTGAACGGTCAACCAGTCATCCGTTAAGTCAACTGCTTGGTTGGGACCCACACAAAACTCAAATTCCGAAAAAGTTAGGTACAAAAGGCAAGGGTGTGCCATTTTATAGGCACCAAACTCAAAATACCCCTTATTATAAATATTGTTTACTTATATAACTCTCCTTGTCCCCCAAGGGTTTGTGTAATCTGTTTTTCGAATATTTTGCCCATAACTTCTTCATACGAAGTGGGAATGACCTCATTCTTTTTCTGTTACCTCTGTCTTTCAGTTCCCCACAGTATACAGGAATTTTTTTAAGGATTTGGACGCTTAGCAATTGGTGTTTCATCCTTATTTTCAATGTAAAGGATGACTTCCCTCTTTATGTTTGGAATCAACATACGTAGAAATGCAATTTGGATAACATGTAGAGCCTTTAAATGTATTATTTTTTACCGCAATCATTTTTTAAATAATTTTATAATAAAAATGAGTTTATCTAGTTTATAGTTTGGTTTTAAAAAAAGGATTTCGACTTCTAACGAAGTCACTGGACTTCCTGGAGTCAATGCATCCAAAATGCAAGCTTTTTTCGACTCTCAAGCCTCTAGACATGTAATTTGTGCAGGAAATATTTTTTCTTAAATTTTTTTATTAAAGGGAGTCTTTTTGTTTCCTGATTTTGTCTTGATCATAGAGTTCTGACATCTCACGAAGCCTGCGGACTTCCTTGAGTCATTTGTGTTTATGGTATTTTATTCAAATTTTGCAATGATTATCTAGCTTAAAGAAGATCCCATAATCGTTGAGAAGTTATTAACGGTTGCAAACCTTATCTCCTTCTTTCCGTGTTTTATTATAGGTAACCTATGACCTTTTTAGAAGATTATAAGTTCATTATTAGAAGGGATATTTTGAGTTTGGTTCCTATAAAATGGTACACTTTCGCGTTTGATGCCTAACTTTGTCAATATCTGAGTTTGGTGCCCAGTCAACGAATTGGCGTTGATTGACACCGTGTTGACCATCCAATTTAGAGTTAAAAATGTGTAATGACTAATAAAATTCTAAACTCCGTTTTATTCACTAACTGCGCCTTATCTTCTACATACTCCATGTTTGAGAAATGAGAGTTGTTGATTTTCATTCACGAGGTTTTAGGTTCCACTCTTAATACCATTGCCATCTTCTTTAATTGCTAATCTCAAATCACACACTGAGCTACTGTTATTTTCTCATATGACGACCTGTTTACACAAAATTAAATCCAAAGTATAAGCATATCTCCCTTCATTGTTTACCGGTAAATCATCCAAAATCTATCTCTCATGTAAACCCCAATAATTGTTTCCTTAAACCTAACCATTATTGTACTGAACAAATAAATCTATGTAAATGACCCTATTCATTTTTCAAATTAATCATTATTGTATTAATTAAATTTGTTTCCATTTTATGTAAATCCATAGTTATCATGGCAATCAGATAAGTCAGCCTTATTTCTCTGGAACGCTCGTAGCGTGTTTGGAAAATGATCTAGAGAGATTTCCCTATCGTGGTCCGTGTTAGTGAACTAGTTAAATTAAATAATGACTGTTTAAACAATTAATCACAAAGACACGTATTTATTTACAAAAGTTGGCGGGGGCCGAGCAACAAGTTGTGCACCAACACAGCTTGCGAACGGTCCACCAGTCATCCGTTAAGTCAACAGCTTGGTTGGGACCCACACAAAACTCAAATTCCGAAAAAGTTAGGTACAAAAGGCAAGGGTGTGCCATTTTATAGGCACGAAACTCAAAATACCCCTTATTATAAATATTGTCTACTTATATAACTCTCCTTGTCCCCCAAGGGTTTGTGTAATCTGTTTTTCGAATATTTTGCCCATAACTTCTTCATACGAAGTGGGAATGACCTCATTCTTTTTCTGTTACCTCTGTCTTTCAGTTCCCCACAGTATACAGGAATTTTTTTAAGGATTTGGACGCTTAGCAATTGGTGTTTCATCCTTATTTTCAATGTAAAGGATGACTTCCCTCTTTATGTTTGGAATCAACATACGTAGAAATGCAATTTGGATAACATGTAGAGCCTTTAAATGTATTATTTTTTACCGCAATCATTTTTTAAATAATTTTATAATAAAAATGAGTTTATCTAGTTTATAGTTTGGTTTTAAAAAAAGGATTTCGACTTCTAACGAAGTCACTGGACTTCCTGGAGTCAATGCATCCAAAATGCAAGCTTTTTTCGACTCTCAAGCCTCTAGACATGTAATTTGTGCAGGAAATATTTTTTCTTAAATTTTTTTATTAAAGGGAGTCTTTTTGTTTCCTGATTTTGTCTTGATCATAGAGTTCTGACATCTCACGAAGCCTGCGGACTTCCTTGAGTCATTTGTGTTTATGGTATTTTATTCAAATTTTGCAATGATTATCTAGCTTAAAGAAGATCCCATAATCGTTGAGAAGTTATTAACGGTTGCAAACCTTATCTCCTTCTTTCCGTGTTTTATTATAGGTAACCTATGACCTTTTTAGAAGATTATAAGTTCATTATTAGAAGGGATATTTTGAGTTTGGTTCCTATAAAATGGTACACTTTCGCGTTTGATGCCTAACTTTGTCAATATCTGAGTTTGGTGCCCAGTCAACGAATTGGCGTTGATTGACACCGTGTTGACCATCCAATTTAGAGTTAAAAATGTGTAAGGACTAATAAAATTCTAAACTCCGTTTTATTCACTAAGTGCGCCTTATCTTTTACATACTCCATGTTTGAGAAATGAGACTTGTTGATTTTCATTCACGGGGTTTTAGGTTCCACTCTTAATACCATTGCCATCTTCTTTAATTGCTAATCTCAAATCACACACTGAGCTACTGTTATTTTCTCATATGACAACCTGTTTACACAAAATTAAATCCAAAGTATAAGCATAGCTCCCTTCATTGTTTACCGGTAAATCATCCAAAATCTATCTCTCATGTAAACCCCAATAATCGTTTCCTTAAACCTTCAAACTAACCATTATTGTACTGAACAAATAAATCTATGTAAATGACCCTATTCATTTTTCAAATTAATCATTATTGTATTAATTAAATTTGTTTCCATTTTATGTAAATCCATAGTTATCATGGCAATCAGATAAGTCAGCCTTATTTCTCTGGAACGCTCGTAGCGTGTTTGGAAAATGATCTAGAGAGATTTCCCTACCGTGGTCCGTGTTAGTGAACTAGTTAAATTAAATAATGACTGTTTAAGCAATTATTCACAAAGACACGTATTTATTTACAAAAGTTGGCGGGGGCCGAGCAACAAGTTGTGCACCAACACAGCTTGTGAACGGTCAACCAGTCATCCGTTAAGTCAACTGCTTGGTTGGGACCCACACAAAACTCAAATTCCGAAAAAGTTAGGTACAAAAGGCAAGGGTGTGCCATTTTATAGGCACCAAACTCAAAATACCCCTTATTATAAATATTGTTTACTTATATAACTCTCCTTGTCCCCCAAGGGTTTGTGTAATCTGTTTTTCGAATATTTTGCCCATAACTTCTTCATACGAAGTGGGAATGACCTCATTCTTTTTCTGTTACCTCTGTCTTTCAGTTCCCCACAGTATACAGGAATTTTTTTTAGGATTTGGACGCTTAGCAATTGGTGTTTCATCCTTATTTTCAATGTAAAGGATGACTTCCCTCTTTATGTTTGGAATCAACATACGTAGAAATGCAATTTGGATAACATGTAGAGCCTTTAAATGTATTATTTTTTACCGCAATCATTTTTTAAAAAAATTTATAATAAAAATGAGTTTATCTAGTTTATAGTTTGGTTTTAAAAAAAGGATTTCGACTTCTAACGAAGTCACTGGACTTCCTGGAGTCAATGCATCCAAAATGCAAGCTTTTTTCGACTCTCAAGCCTCTAGACATGTAATTTGTGCAGGAAATATTTTTTGTTAAATTTTTTTATTAAAGGGAGTCTTTTTGTTTCCTGATTTTGTCTTGATCATAGAGTTCTGACATCTCACGAAGCCTGCGGACTTCCTTGAGTCATTTGTGTTTATGGTATTTTATTCAAATTTTGCAATGATTATCTAGCTTAAAGAAGATCCCATAATCGTTGAGAAGTTATTAACGGTTGCAAACCTTATCTCCTTCTTTCCGTGTTTTATTATAGGTAACCTATGACCTTTTTAGAAGATTATAAGTTCATTATTAGAAGGGATATTTTGAGTTTGGTTCCTATAAAATGGTACACTTTCGCGTTTGATGCCTAACTTTGTCAATATCTGAGTTTGGTGCCCAGTCAACGAATTGGCGTTGATTGACACCGTGTTGACCATCCAATTTAGAGTTAAAAATGTGTAATGACTAATAAAATTCTAAACTCCGTTTTATTCACTAACTGCGCCTTATCTTCTACATACTCCATGTTTGAGAAATGAGAGTTGTTGATTTTCATTCACGAGGTTTTAGGTTCCACTCTTAATACCATTGCCATCTTCTTTAATTGCTAATCTCAAATCACACACTGAGCTACTGTTATTTTCTCATATGACGACCTGTTTACACAAAATTAAATCCAAAGTATAAGCATATCTCCCTTCATTGTTTACCGGTAAATCATCCAAAATCTATCTCTCATGTAAACCCCAATAATTGTTTCCTTAAACCTAACCATTATTGTACTGAACAAATAAATCTATGTAAATGACCCTATTCATTTTTCAAATTAATCATTATTGTATTAATTAAATTTGTTTCCATTTTATGTAAATCCATAGTTATCATGGCAATCAGATAAGTCAGCCTTATTTCTCTGGAACGCTCGTAGCGTGTTTGGAAAATGATCTAGAGAGATTTCCCTATCGTGGTCCGTGTTAGTGAACTAGTTAAATTAAATAATGACTGTTTAACCAATTAATCACAAAGACACGTATTTATTTAGAAAAGTTGGCGGGGGCCGAGCAACAAGTTGTGCACCAACACAGCTTGCGAACGGTCCACCAGTCATCCGTTAAGTCAACAGCTTGGTTGGGACCCACACAAAACTCAAATTCCGAAAAAGTTAAGTACAAAAGGCAAGGGTGTGCCATTTTATAGGCACGAAACTCAAAATACCCCTTATTATAAATATTGTCTACTTATATAACTCTCCTTGTCCCCCAAGGGTTTGTGTAATCTGTTTTTCGAATATTTTGCCCATAACTTCTTCATACGAAGTGGGAATGACCTCATTCTTTTTCTGTTACTTCTGTCTTTCAGTTCCCCACAGTATACAGGAATTTTTTTTAGGATTTGGACGCTTAGCAATTGGTGTTTCATCCTTATTTTCAATGTAAAGGATGACTTCCCTCTTTATGTTTGGAATCAACATACGTAGAAATGCAATTTGGATAACATGTAGAGCCTTTAAATGTATTATTTTTTACCGCAATCATTTTTTAAAAAATTTTATAATAAAAATGAGTTTATCTAGTTTATAGTTTGGTTTTAAAAAAAGGATTTCGACTTCTAACGAAGTCAGTGGACTTCCTTGAGTCAATGCATCCAAAATGCAAGCTTTTTTCGACTCTCAAGCCTCTAGACATGTAATTTGTGAAGGAAATATTTTTTCTTAAAATTTTCTATTAAAGGGGAGTCTTTCTGTTTCCTGATTTGGTCTTGATCATAGAGTTCCGACATCTAACGAAGCCTGCGGACTTCCTTGAGTCATTTGTGTTTATGGTATTTTATTCAAATTTTGCAATGATTATCTAGCTTAAAGAAGATCCCATAATCATTGAGAAGTTATTAACGGTTGCAAACCTTATCTCCTTCTTTCCGTGTTTTATTATAGGTAATCTATGACATTTTTAAAAGATTATAAGTTCATTATTATAAGGGATATTTTTAGTTTGGTTCCTATAAAATGGTACACTTTCGCGTTTGGTGCCTAACTTTGTCAATATCTGAGTTTGGTGCCCAGTCAACGAATTGGCGTTGATTGACCAATTTGACCATTCAATTTAGAGTTAAAAATGTGAAATGTCTAATAAAATTCTAACCTCCGTTTTATTCTCTAACTGCTCCCTATCTTCTACATACTCCATGTTTGAGAAATGAGAGTTGTTGATTTTCATTCACGAGGTTTTAGGTTCCACTCTTAATACCATTGCCATCTTCTTTCATTGCTAATCTCAAATAATACACTGAGCTACTGTTATTTTCTCATATGACCACCTATTTAAAAAAAATTAAATCCAAAGTATAAGCATAGCTCCCTTCATTGTTTACCGGTAAATCATCCAAAATCTATCTCTCATGTAAACCCCAATAATCGTTTCCCTTAACCTTTAAACTAACCATTATTGTATTGAACAAATGAATACATGTAAATGACCCTATTCATTTTTAAAACTAATCATTATTTTATTAATTAAATTTTTTTCCATTTTATGTAAATCCATAGTTATCGTGGAAGTCAGATAAGTCAGCCTTATTTCTCCTGAACGCTCGTAACGTGTTTGGAAAATGATCTAGAGAGATTTCCCTACCATGGTCCGTGTTAGTGAACCAATTAAATTAAATAATGATTTTTTAAACAATTATTCACTAAGACACGTATTTATTTACAAAACTTTGCGGGGGGCCGAGCAACAAGTTGTGCTCCAACACAGCTTGTGAACGGTCCACCAGTCTTTCGTTAAGTCAACTGCTTGATATGGACCCACACGAAACTCAAATTCCGACAAAGTTAGGTATCAAAGGCAAAGGTGTGCCATTTTATAGGCACCAAACTCAACATACCCCTTATTATAAATATTGTCTACTTATATAACTCTCTTTGTCCCCCAAGGGTTTGTGTAATCTCTTTTTCGACTATTTTGCTCATAACTTCTTCATACGAAGTTGGAATGACCTCATTCTTTTTCTGTTACCTCTGTCTTTAAGTTCCCCATAGTATACAGGAAAACTTTTAGGATTTGGACGCTTAGCAATTGGTGTTTCATCCTTATTTTCAATGTAAAGGATGACTTCCCTCTTTATTTTTGGAATCAACATACGTAGAAATGCAATTTAGATAACATGTAGAGCCTTTAAATGTATTATTTTTTACCACAATCATTGCAAAATTTGAATCAAAATAGACACCTCTTGAGCTAAATTATAGCGTTCGAGTCTTTTCGAGTGTGTATTTTTCGAATGTACACTCGAAACTGCTCTAAGTAGAAAAATCTTGTTTATGTGGCCTAGACTTCAAAATTTGGCTAAAATATCAAGATCATGTGGGTCTATAGACCAACATGTCCTGATCATTAGCATGTTTCCAATCAAAATAGACACCTCTTGAGCTAAATTATAGCGTTCTAGTCTTTTCGAGTGTGTATTTTTCGAATGTACACTCGAAACTGCTCTAAGTAGAAAAATCTTGTTTATGTGGCCTAGACTTCAAAATTTGGCTAAAATATCAAGATCATGTGGGTCTATAGACCAACATGTCCTGATCATTAGCATGTTTCCAATCAAAATAGACACCTCTTGAGCTAAATTATAGCGTTCTAGTCTTTTCGAGTGTGTATTT